>NW_027438310.1:0-230000 GCF_000715075.1 Nicotiana tabacum
CTGAAAAAGACCTAGAATTTCGCCCGATTCCCATATTTTCGTGTTCTATACCCACGCATTCCGAGTGGTCCCAAGAGCCGCGGACCCCGATCGCCTAAAATTTTTCCGGGCAATCAAATACGACCTAAGGAACCATAGTATCTTCCTCGGCATGATTGTTCCTTATGTTTTGCATTTTTCGGCCAAACAACTAGAATTACGCACGATTCCCATATTTTTGTGTGTTATAGCCCACACCTTCGAAGTGAACCCGGGAACTCCGGACCCCTATCGCCTAAAATTTTTCCGGACTATCAAATACGACCTAAGGAACCATAGTATCCGCCCATCCATGATCGTTCCTAGTTTTTTCCGTTTTTCGGCCAAAAAACTAGAATTCCGCGCGATTCCCATATTTTCGTGTCCTATAGCCCACGCCTTCCAAGTGAACCCGGGAACTCCGGACCCCTATCGCCTAAAATTTTTCCGGACTATCAAATACGACCTAAGGAACCATAGTCACCGCCCAGCCATGATCATTCCTCATTTGTTGCATTTTTCGGCCAAAAAACTAGAATTTCGCCCGATTCCCATATTTTTGTTTGCTATACCCACGCCTTCCAAGTGGTCCGGGGAGACGCGGACCCCGATCGCCTAAAATTTTTCTGGACTATCAAATACGACCTAAGGTACCATAGTCACCGCCCCACCATGATCGTTCCAAATGCTTTGCACTTTTCGGCCAAAAAAATAGAACTCCGCGCGATTTGCATATTTTAGTGTGCTATAGCTTACGCCTTCCGAGTGGTCCCGGGAGCCGTGGACCCCGATCGCCTAAAATTGTCCGGTCCATCAAATATGACCTAAGGAACCATAGTCACCGCCCTGCCATGATCGTTCCTCATTTATTGCGTTTTTCGGCCAAAAAACTAGAATTCCGCTCGATTACCTTATTTTTTTGTGCTATTGCCCACTCCTTCCGAGTGGGCCGGGCCGCCGGACTCGGATCGCCTAAAAAATTTTCGGGTCATCAATTAGGACCTAAGGAACCATAGTCACCGCCTCGCCATGATTGTTCCTCATTTTTTGCATTTTTTGGCCAAAAAACTAGAATTCCGCCCGATTCCCATATTTTTGTGTGTTATTGCCCACGCCCTCCGAGTGGGCCGGGCCGCCGGACTCGGATCGCCTAAAATTTTTTCGGGCCATCAATTAGGACCTAAGGAACCATAGTCACCGCCTCGCCATGATTGTTCCTCATTTATTGCATTTTTCGGCCAAAAAACTAGAATTCCGCTCGATTACCATATTGTTTTGTGCTATTGCCCACGCCTTCCGAGTGGGCCGGGCCGCCGGACTCGGATCGCCTAAAATTTTTTCGGGCCATCAATTAGGACCTAAGGAACCATAGTCACTGCCTCGCCATGATCGTTCCTCATTTTTTGGCCAAAAAACTAGAATTCCGCCCGATTCCCATATTTTTGTGTGCTATCGCCCACGCCTTCCGAGTGGGTCGGGCCCCCCGGAGCCGGATCGCCTAACAATTTTCCGGACTATCAAATACGACCTAAGGAACCATAGTCACCGCCACGCCATGATCGTTCCTAGTCTTTTGCGTTTTTCAGCAAAAAAACTACAATTCCGCGCGATTTCCATATTTTCTTGTGCATTAGCCCACGCCTTCCAAGGGGTCCCGGGAACCCCGAACCCCGATCGCCTAAAAATTTTCCGGGCCATTAAATACGACCTAAGGAACCATAGTAACAACCCCGCCAAGATCGTTCCTCATTTTTTGCATTTTTCGGCCAAACAACTAGAATTCTGCGCGATTCCCATATTTTTGTGTGTTATAGCCCACGCCTTCTGAGTGGTCCCGGGACCTCCTGACCCCTATTGCCTAAAATTTTTCCGGACTATCAAATACGACCTAAGGAACCATAGTATCCACCCCGCCATGATCGTTCCTCAGTTTTTGCGTTTTTCGGCCAAACAACTAGAATTCCGCGCGATTCCCATATTTTTGTGTGTTATAGCCCACGCCTTCCGAGTGGTCCCGGGACCTCCGGACCCCTATCGCCTAAAATTTTTCCGGACTATCAAATACGACCTAAGGAAACATAGTATCCGCCCCGCCATGATCGTTCCTCATTTTTTGCATTTTTCGGCCAAACAACTAGAATTCCGCGCTATCCCATATTTTTTTGTGTTATAGCCCACGCCTTCCGAGTGGTCCCGGGTCTCCGGACCCCTATCGCCTAAAATTTTTCCGGACTATCAAATAAGACCTAAGGATCCATAGTCACCGCCCAGCCATGATCCTTCCTAGTTTTTTCCGTTTTTCGGCGAAAAAACTAGAATTCCGCGCGATTCCCCTATTTTCGTGTCCTATAGCCCACATCTTCCAAGTGAACCCGGGAACTCCGGACCCCTATCGCCTAAAATTTATCCCTACTATCAAATATGACCTAAGGAACCATAGTCACCACCCAGCCATGATCATTCCTCATTTGTTGCATTTTTCGGCCAAAAAACTAGAATTCCGCCCGATTACAATATTTTTGTATACTATTGCCCACCCTTCCAAGTGGTTCCGGGACCCCCGGACCCCGATCGCCTAAAATTTATCCAGGCCGTCAAAAACAAACTAAGGAACCATAGTAACCACCCCGCCATCACCGCTTCTCATTTTTTGCATTTTTCGGCAAAACAATAGAATTACGCCCGATTCCCATATTTTCGTGTGCTATACCCACGCCTTCCAAGTGGTCCGGGGAGCCGTGGACCCAGATCGCCTAAAATTTTCCGGGCAATCAAATACGACCTAAGGAACCATAGTCCCCGCCCAGCCATGATCGTTCCTCATTTATTGCGTTTTTCGGCCAAAAAACTAGAATTCCGCTCGATTACCAGATTTTTGTGTGCTATTGTCCACGCCTTCCGAGTGGGCCAGGCCGCCGGACTCGGATCGCCTAAAAAATTTTCGGGTCATCAATTAGGACCTAAGGAACCATAGTCACCGTCTCGCCATGATCGTTCCTTATTTTTTGCATTTTTTGGCCAAAAAACTAGAATTCCGCCCGATTCCCATATTTTCGTGTGCTTTAGCCCACGCCTTCCAAGGGGTCCCGGGAACCCCGAACCCCGAGCGCCTAAAAATTTTCCGGGCCATCAAATACGGCCTAAGGAACCATAGTAACCACCCCGCCATGATCGTTCCTCATTTTTTGCATTTTTCAGCCAAACAACTAGAATTCCGTGCAATTCCCATATTTTTGTGTGTTATAGCCCACGCCTTCCGAGTGGTCCCGGGACCTCCTGACCATTATCGCCTAAAATTTTTCCGGACTATCAAATACGACCTAAGGAACCATAGTATCCGCCCCGCCATGATCGTTCCTCATTTTTTGCATTTTTCGGCCAAACAACTAGAATTCCGCGCGATTCCCATATTTTTGTGTGTTATAGCCCACGCCTTTCGAGTGGTCCCGGGACCTCCAGACCCCTATCGCCTAAAATTTTTCTGGGCAATCAAATATGACCTAAGGAACCATTGTCACCGCCCTGCCAAGATCTTTCCACATTTTTTGCATGTTACTGAAAAAGACCTAGAATTTCGCCCAATTCCCATATTTTCGTGTGCTATACCCACGCATTCCGAGTGGTCCCAAGAGTCGCGGACCCCGATCGCCTAAAATTTTCCTGGGCAATCAAATACGACCTAAGGAACCATAGTATCCGCCCCGCCATGATCGTTCCTTATTTTTTGCATTTTCGGCCAAACAACTAGAATTCCGCGCGATTCTCATATTTTTGTGTGTTATAGCCCACGCCTTCCGAGTGGTCCCGGGACCTCCAGACCCCTATCTCCTAAAATTTTTCCGGACTATCAAATACGACCTAAGGAACCATAGTATCCGCCCCGCTATGATCGTTCCTCATTTTTTGCGTTTTTCGGCAAAACAACTAGAATTCCGCGCGATTCCCATATTTTTGTGTATTATAGCCCACACCTTCCGAGTGGTCCCGGGACCTCCGGACCCCTATCGCCTAAAATTTTTTCGGACTATCAAATACGACCTAAGGAACCATAGTATCTGCCCCGCCATGATCGTTCCTCATTTTTTGCGTTTTTCGGCCAAACAACTAGAATTCCGCGCTATCCCATATTTTTGTGTGTTATAGCCCACGCCTTCCGAGTGGTCCCGGGACCTCCGAACCCCTATCGCCTAATATTTTTCCGGACTATCAAATAAGACCAAAGGAACCATAGTCACCGCCCTGCCAAGATCTTTCCACATTTTTTGCATGTTACTGAAAAAGACCTAGAATTTCGCCCGATTCCCATATTTTTGTGTGTTATAGCCCACACCTTCCGAGTGGTCCCGGGACCTCCGGACCCCTATCGCCTAAAATTTTTCCGGACTATCAAATACGACCTAAGGAACCATAGTATCCGCCCCGCCATGATCGTTCCTTATTTTTTGCGTTTTTCGGCCAAACAACTAGAATTCCGCGCGATTCCCATATTTTTGTGTGTTATAGCCCACGCCTTCCGAGTGGTCACGGGACCTCCGGACCCCTATCGCCTAATATTTTTCCGGACTATCAAATAAGACCAAAGGAACCATAGTCACCGCCCTGCCAAGATGTTTCCACATTTTTTGCATGTTACTGAAAAAGAACTAGAATTTCGCCCGATTCCCATATTTTCGTGTTCTATACCCACGCATTCCGAGTGGTCCCAAGAGCCGCGGACCCCGATCGCCTAAAAATTTTCCGGGCAATCAAATACGACCTAAGGAACCATAGTATCCGCCCCGCCATGATCGTTCCTTTTGTTTTGCATTTTTCGGCCAAAGAACTAGAATTCCGCGCGATTCCCATATTTTCGTGTCCTATAGCCCACGCCTTCGAAGTGAACCCGGGAACTCCGGACCCCTATCGCCTAAAATTTTTCCGGACTATCAAATACGACCTAAGGAACCATAGTCACCGCCCAGCCATGATCATTTCTCATTTGTTGCATTTTTCGGCCAAAAAACTAGAATTCCGCCCGATTACAATATTTTTGTGTGCTATTGCCCACCCTTCCAAGTGGTTCCGGGACCCCCGGACCCCATCGCCTAAAATTTTTTCGGGCCGTCAAATACGACCTAAGGAACCATAGTAACCGCCCCGCCATCATCGTTTCTCATTTTTTGCATTTTTCGGCCAAAAAACTAGAATTATGCCCGATTCCCATATTTTTGTGTGCTATACCCACGCCTTCCAAGTGGTCCGGGGAGCCGTGGACCCCGATTGCCTAAAATTTTTCCGGACTATCAAATACGACCTAAGGTACCATAGTCACCGCCCCACCATGATCGTTCCAAATGCTTTGCATTTTTCGGCCAAAAAACTAGAACTCCGTGCGATTTGCATATTTTAGTGTGCTATAGCTTACGCCTTCCGAGTGGTCCCGGGAGCCGTGGACCCCGATCGCCTAAAATTTTCCGGTCCATCAAATACGACCTAAGGAACCATAGTCACCGCCCCGCCATGATCGTTCCTCATTTATTGCGTTTTTCGGCCAAAAAACTAGAATTCCGCTCGATTACCATATTTTTTTTTGCTATTGCCCACGCCTTCCGAGTGGGCCGGGCCGCCGGACTCGGATCGCCTAAAATTTTTTCGGGCCATCAATTAGGATCTAAGGAACCATAGTCACCGCCTCGCCATGATCGTTCCTCATTTTTTGCATTTTTGGCCAAAAAACTAGAATTCCGCCCGATTCCCATATTTTTGTGTACTATCGCCCACGCCTTCCGAGTGGGTCGGGCCCCCGGAGCCGGATCGCCTAAAAATTTTCCGGACTATCAAATACGACCTAAGGAACCATAGTCACCGCCCCGCCATGATCGTTCCTCATTTATTGCATTTTTCGGCCAAAAAACTAGAATTTCGCTCGATTACCATATTTTTTTGTGCTATTGCCCACGCCTTCCGAGTGGGCCAGGCCGCCGGACTCGGATCGCCTAAAATTTTTTCGGGCCATCAATTAGGACCTAAGGAACCATAGTCACTACCTCGCCATGATCGTTCCTCATTTTTTGCATTGTTTGGCCAAAAAACTAGAATTCCGCCAGATTCCCATATTTTTGTGTGCTATCGCCCACGCCTTCCGAGTGGGTCGGGCCCCCGGAGCCGGATCGCCTAAAAATTTTCCGGACTATCAAATACGACCTAAGGAACCATAGTCACCGCCCCGCCATGATCGTTCCTAGTCTTTTGCATTTTTCAGCCAAAAAACTAGAATTCCGCGCGATTTCCATATTTTCGTGTGCTTTAGCCCACGCCTTCCAAGGGGTCCCGGGAACCCCGAACCCCGATCGCCTAAAAATTTTCCGGGCCATTAAATACGACCTAAGGAACCATAGTAACCACCCCGCCAAGATCGTTCCTCATGTTTTGCGTTTTTCGGCCAAACAACTAGAATTCCGCGTGATTCCCATATTTTTGTGTGTTATAGCCCACGCCTTTCGAGTGGTCCCGGGACCTCCTGACCCCTATTGCCTAAAATTTTTCCGGACTATCAAATACGACCTAAGGAACCCTAGTATCCGCCCCGCCATGATCGTTCCTCAGTTTTTGCGTTTTTCGGCCAAACAAATAGAATTCCGCGCGATTCCCATATTTTTGTGTGTTATAGCCCACGCCTTCCGAGTGGTCCCGGGACCTCCGAACCCCTATCGCCTAAAATTTTTCCGGACTATCAAATACGACCTAAGGAAACATAGTATCCGCCCCGCCATGATCGTTCCACATTTTTTGCGTTTTTCGGCCAAACAACTAGAATTCCACGCTATCCCAATATTTTTGTGTTATAGCCCACGCCTTCCGAGTGGTCCCGGGTCTCCGGACCCCTATCGCCTAAAATTTTTCCGGACTATCAAATAAGACCTAAGGAACCATAGTCACCGCCCAGCCATGATCGTTCCTAGTTTTTTCCGTTTTTCGGCCAAAAAACTAGAATTCCGCGCGATTCCCATATTTTCGTGTCCTATAGCCCACGCCTTCGAAGTGAACCCGGGAACTCCGGACCCCTATCGCCTAAAATTTTTCCCGACTATCAAATACGACCTAAGGAACCATAGTCACCACCCAGCCATGATCATTCCTCATTTGTTGCGTTTTTCGGCCAAAAAACTAGAATTCCGCCCGATTATAATATTTTTGTGTGCTATTGCCCACCCTTCCAAGTGGTTCCGGGACCCCCGGACCCCGATGGCCTAAAATTTTTCAGGGCCGTAAAATATGACCTAAGGAACCATAGTAACCGCCCCGCCATCACCGTTTCTCATTTTTTGCATTTTTCGGCCAAAAAACTAGAATTACGCCCGATTCCCATATTTTCGTGTGCTATACCCACGCCTTCCAAGTGGTTCGGGGAGCCGCGGACCCCCGAGCGCCTAAAATTTTTCCGGACTATCAAATACGACCTAAGGTACCATAGTAACCGCCCCACCATGATCGTTCCAAATGCTTTGCATTTTTCGGCCAAAAAGCTAGAACTCCGTGCGATTTGCATATTTTAGTGTGCTATAGCTTACGCCTTCCGAGTGGTCCCGGGAGCCGTGGACCCCGATCGCCTAAAAATTTTTCGGTCCATCAAATACGACCTAAGGAACCATAGTCACCGCCCCGCCATGATCGTTCCTCATTTATTGCATTTTTCGGCCAAAAAACTAGAATTCCGCTCGATTACCATATTTTTTTTTGCTATTGCCCACGCCTTCCGAGTGGGCCGGGCCGGCGGACTCGGATCGCCTAAAATTTTTTCGGGCCATCAATTAGGATCTAAGGAACCATAGTCACCGCCTCGCCATGATCGTTCCTCATTTTTTGCATTTTTGGCCAAAAAACTAGAATTCCGCCCGATTCCCATATTTTTGTGTGCTATCGCCCACGCCTTCCGAGAGGGTCGGGCCCCCGGAGCCGGATCGCCTAAAAATTTTCCGGACTATCAAATACGACCTAAGGAACCATAGTCACCGCCCCGCCATGATCGTTCCTCATTTATTGCATTTTTCGGGCAAAAAACTAGAATTTCGCTCGATTACCATATTTTTTTGTACTATTTCCCACGCCTTCCGAGTGGGCCGGGCCGCTGGACTCGGATCGCCTAAATTTTTTTGGGGCCATCAATTAGGACCTAAGGAACCATAGTCACTACCTCGCCATGATCGTTCCTCATTTTTTGCATTTTTTGGCCAAAAAACTAGAATTCCGCCCGATTCCCATATTTTTGTGTGCTATCGCCCACGCCTTCCGAGTGGGTCGGGCCCCCCGGAGCCGGATCGCCTAAAAATTTTCCGGACTATCAAATACGACCTAAGGAACCATAGTCACTGCCCCGCCATGATCGTTCCTAGTCTTTTGCGTTTTTCAGCCAAAAAACTAGAATTCCGCGCGATTTCCATATTTTCGTGTGCTTTAGCCCACGCCTTCCAAGGGGTCCCGGGAACCCCGATCGCCTAAAAATTTTCCGGGCCATAAAATACGACCTAAGGAACCATAGTAACCACCCCGCCAAGATCGTTCCTCATGTTTTGCGTTTTTCGGCCAAACAACTAGAATTCCGCGTGATTCCCATATTTTTGTGTGTTATAGCCCACGCCTTTCGAGTGGTCCCGGGACCTCCTGACCCCTATTGCCTAAAATTTTTCCGGACTATCAAATACGACCTAAGGAACCATAGTATCCGCCCCGCCATGATCGTTCCTTATTTTTTGCGTTTTTCGGCCAAACAAATAGAATTCCGCGCGATTCCCATATTTTTGTGTGTTATAGCCCACACCTTCCGAGTGGTCCCGGGACCTCCGGACCCCTATCGTCTAAAATTTTTTCCGGACTATCAAATACGACCTAAGGAAACATAGTATCCGCCCCGCCATGATCGTTCCACATTTTTTGCGTTTTTCGGCCAAACAACTAGAATTCCACGCTATCCCAATTTTTTTGTGTTATAGCCCACGCCTTCCGAGTGGTCCCGGGTCTCCGGACCCCTATCGCCTAAAATTTTTCCGGGCTATCAAATAAGACCTAAGGAACCATAGTCACCGCCCAGCCATGATCATTCCTAGTTTTTTCCATTTTTCGGCCAAAAAACTAGAATTCCGCGCGATTCCCATATTTTCGTGTCCTATAGCCCACGCCTTCGAAGTGAACCCGGGAACTCCGGACCCCTATCGCCTAAAATTTTTCCCGACTATCAAATACGACCTAAGGAACCATAGACACCACCCAGCCATGATCATTCCTCATTTGTTGAGTTTTTCGGCCAAAAGACTAGAATTCCGCCCGATTACAATATTTTTGTGTGCTATTGCCCACCCTTCCAAGTGGTTCCGGGACCCCCGGACCCCGATCGCCTAAAATTTTTCGGAGCCGTAAAATACGACCTAAGGAACCATAGTAACCGCCCCGCCATCACCGTTTCTCATTTTTTGCATTTTTCGGCCAAAAAACTAGAATTACGCCCGATTCCCATATTTTCGTGTGCTATACCCACGCCTTCCAAGTGGTTCGGGGAGCCGCGGACCCCCGAGCGCCTAAAATTTTTCCGGACTATCAAATACGACCTAAGGTACCATAGTCACCGCCCCACCATGATCGTTCCAAATGCTTTGCATTTTTCGGCCAAAAAACTAGAACTCCGCGCGATTTGCATATTTTAGTGTGCTATAGCTTATGCCTTCTGAGTGGTCCCGGGAGCCGTGGACTCCGATCGCCTAAAATTTTCCGGACCATCAAATACGACCTAAGGAACCATAGTCACCGCCCAGCCATGATCGTTCCTCATTTATTGCGTTTTTCGGCCAAAAAACTAGAATTCCGCTCGATTACCATATTTTTGTGTGCTATTGCCCACGCCTTCCGAGTGGGCCGGGCCGTGGGACTCGGATAGCCTAAAATTTTTTCGGGCCATCAATTAGGACCTAAGGAACCATAGTCACTACCTTGCCATGATCGTTCCTCATTTTTTGGCCAAAAAACTAGAATTCCGCCCGATTCCCATATTTTTGTGTGCTATCGCCCACGCCTTCCGAGTGGGTCGGGCCCTCCGAAGCTGGATCGCCTAAAAATTTTCCGGACTATCAAATACGACCTAAGGAACCATAGTCACCGCCCCGCCATGATCGTTCCTAGTCTTTTGCGTTTTTCAGCCAAAAAACTAGAATTCCGCGCGATTTCCATATTTTCGTGTGCTTTAGCCCACGCCTTCCAAGGGGTCCCGGGAACCCCGAACCCCGATCGCCTAAAAATTTTCCGGGCCATTAAATACGACCTAAGGAACCATAGTAACCACCCCGCCAAGATCGTTCCTCATTTTTTGCATTTTTCGGCCAAACAACTAGAATTCCGCGCGATTCCCATATTTTTGTGTGTTATAGCCCACGCCTTCCGAGTGGTCCCGGGACCTCCTGACCCCTATTGCCTAAAATTTTTCCGGACAATCAAATACGACCTAAGGAACCATAGTATCCTCCCCGCCATGATCGTTCCTCAGTTTTTGCATTTTTCGGCCAAACAACTAGAATTCCGCGCGATTCCCATATTTTTGTGTGTTATAGCCCACGCCTTCCGAGTGGTCCCGGGACCTCCGGACCCCTATCGCCTAAAATTTTTCCGGACTATCAAATACGACCTAAGGAAACATAGTATCCGCCCCGCCATGATCGTTCCACATTTTTTGCGTTTTTCGGCCAAACAACTAGAATTCCGCGCTATCCCACATTTTTTTGTGTTATAGCCCACGCCTTCCGAGTGGTCCCGGGTCTCCGGACCCCTATCGCCTAAAATTTTTCCGGACTATCAAATAAGACCTAAGGAACTATAGTCACCGCCCAGCCATGATCGTTCCTAGTTTTTTACGTTTTTCGGCCAAAAAACTAGAATTCCGCGCGATTCCCATATTTTCGTGTCCTATAGCCCACGCCTTCGAAGTGAACCCGGGAACTCCGGACCCCTATCGCCTAAAATTTTTCCCGACTATCAAATACGACCTAAGGAACCATAGTCACCACCCAGCCATGATCATTCCTCATTTGTTGCGTTTTTCGGCCAAAAAACTAGAATTCCGCCCGAGTACAATATTTTTGTGTGATATTGTCCACCCTTCCAAGTGGTTCCGGGACCCCCGGACCCCGATCGCCTAACATTTTTCCGGGCCATCAAATACGACCTAAGGAACCATAGTAACCGCCCCGCCATCACCGTTTCTCATTGTTTGCATTTTTCGGCCAAAAAACTAGAATTACGCCCGATTCCCATATTTTCGTATGCTATACCCACGCCTTCCAAGTGGTTCGGGGAGCCGCGGACCCCCGATCGCCTAAAATTTTTCCGGACTATCAAATACGACCTAAGTTACCATAGTCACCTCCCCACCATGATCATTCTAAATGCTTTGCATTTTTTGGCCAAAAAACTAGAACTCCGCACGATTTGCATATTTTAGTGTGCTATAGCTTATGCCTTCCGAGTGGTCCCGGGAGCCGTGGACCCGATCGCCTAAAATTTTCCGGGCCATCAAATACGACCTAAGGAACCATAGTCACTGCCCAGCCATGATCGTTCCTCATTTATTGTGTTTTTCGGCCAAAAAGCTAGAATTCTGCTCGATTACCATATTTTTGTGTGCTATTGCCCACGCCTTCCGAGTGGGCCGGGCCGTCGGACTCGGATCGCCTAAAATTTTTTTGGGCCATCAATTAGGACCTAAGGAACCACAGTCACCGACTCGCTATGATCGTTCCTTATTTTTTCCATTTTTTGGCCAAAAAACTAGAATTCCGCCCGATTCCCATATTTTCGTGTGCTTTAGCCCACGCCTTCCAAGGGGTCCCGGGAACCCCGAACCCCGATCGTCTAAAAATTTTCCGGGCCGTCAAATACGACCTAAGGACCATAGTAACCACCCCGCCATGATCGTTCCCAGCGCACGCCTTCCGAGTGTTCCCGGGACCTCCTGACCCCTATCGCCTAAAATTTTTCCGGACTATCAAATACGACCTAAGGAACCATAGTAACCACCCCGCCATGATCGTTCCTCATGTTTTACGTTTTTCGGCCAAACAACTAGAATTGCGCTCGATTCCCATATTTTTGTGTGTTATAGCCCACGCCTTCCGAGTGGTCCCGGGACCTCCGGACCCCTATTGCCTAATATTTTTCCGGACTATCAAATAAGACCAAAGGAACCATAGTCACCGCCTTGCCAAGATCTTTCCACATTTTTTGCGTTTTTCGGCCAAACACCTAGAATTCCGCGCGATTCCCATATTTTTGTGTGTTATAGCCCACGCCTTCTGAGTGGTTCCGGGACCTCCTGACCCCTATGGCCTAAAATTTTTCGGGACTATCAAATACGAACCTAAGGAACCATAGTATCCGCCCCGCCATGATTGTTCCTTAGTTTTTGCGTTTTTCGTCAAACAACTAGAATTCCGCGCGATTCCCATATTTTTGTGTGTTATAGCCCACGCCTTCCGAGTGGTCCCGGGACCTCCGGACCCCTATCGCCTAAAATTTTTCCGGACTATCAAATACGACCTAAGGAACCATAGTATCCGCCCCGCCATGATCGTTCCTCATTTTTTGCGTTTTTCGGCCAAACAACTAGAATTCCGCGCTATCCCATATTTTTGTGTGTTATAGCCCACGCCTTCCAAGTGGTCCCGGGTCTCCGGACCCCTATCGATTAAAATTTTTTCGGACTATCAAATACTACCTAAGGAACCATAGTATCCGCCCCACCATGATCCTTCCTCATTTTTTGCGTTTTTCGGCCAAACAACTAGAATTCCGCGCTATCCCATATTTTTGTGTGTTATAGCCCACGCCTTCCGAGTGGTCCTGGGTCTCCAGACCCCTATCGCCTAAAATTTTTCCGGACTATCAAATAAGACCTAAGGAACCATAGTCACCGCCCAGTAATGATCGTTCCTAGTTCTTTCCGTTTTTCGGCCCAAAAACTAGAATTCCGCGCGATTCCCATATTTTCGTGTCCTATAACCCACGCCTTCCAAGTGAACCCGGGAACTCCGGACCCCTATCGCCTAAAATTTTTCCGGACTATCAAATACGACCTAAGGAACCATAGTCACCGCCCAGCCATGATCATTCCTCATTTGTTGCGTTTTTCGGCCAAAAAACTAGAATTCTGCCCGATTACAATATTTTTGTGTGCTATTGCCCACCCTTCCAAGTGGTTCCGGGACCCCCGGACCCCGATCGCCTAAAATTTTTCTGGGCCGTCAAATACAACCTAAGGAACCATAGTAACCGCCCCGCCATCATCGTTTCTCATTTTTTGCATATTTCGGCCAAAAAACTAGAATTACGCCCGATTCCCATATTTTCGTGTGCTATACCCATGCCTTCCAAGTGGTCCGGGGAGCCGCGGACCCCGATCGCCTAAAATATTTTCGGAATATCAAATACGTCCTAAGGTACCATAGTCAACGCCCCACCATGATCGTTCCAAATGCTTTGCATTTTTCGGCCAAAAAACTAGAACTCCGCGCGATTTGCATATTTTAGTGTTTTATAGCTTACGCCTTCCGAGTGGTCCCGGGAGCCGTGGACCCCGATCGCCTAAAATTTTCCGGGTCATCAAATACGACCTAAGGAACCATAGTCACCGCCCCGCCATGATCGTTCCTCATTTATTGCGTTTTTCGGCCAAAAAACTAGAATTCCGCTCGATTACCATATTTTTTTGTGCTATTGCCCACGCCTTCCGAGTGGGCCGGGCCGCCGGACTCGGATCGCCTAAAAATTTTTCGGGCCATCAATTAGGACCTAAGGAACCATAGTCACCGCCTCGCCATGATCGTTCCTCATTTTTTGCATTTTTTGGCCAAAAAAATAGAATTCTGCCCGATTCCCATATTTTTGTGTGCTATCGCCCACGCCTTCCGAGTGGGTCGGGCCCCCCGGAGCCGGATCGCCTAAAAAATTTCCGGACTATCAAATACTACCTAAGGAACCATAGTCACCGCCCCGCCATGATCGTTCCTAGTCTTTTGCGTTTTTCAGCCAAAAAACTAGAATTTCGCGCGATTTCCATATTTTCGTGTGCTTTAGCCCACGCCTTCCAAGGGGTCCCAGGAACCCCGAACTCCGATCACCTAAAAAATTTCCGGGCAATCAAATACGACCTAAGGAACCATAGTAACCACACCGCCAAGATCTTTCCACATTTTTTGCATATTACTGAAAAAGACCTAGAATTTCGCCCGATTCCCATATTTTCATGTGGTATACCCACGCATTCCGAGTGGTCCCAAGAGATGCGAACCCCGATTGCGTAAAAGTTTTTCGAGCAATCAAATACAACCTAAGGAACCATAGTATCTGCCCCGCCATGATCGTTCCTCAGTTTTTGCATTTTTCAGCCAAACAACTAGAATTCCGCGCGATTCCCATATTTTTGTGTGTTATAGCCCACGCCTTCCGAGTGGTCCCGGGACCTCCTGACCCCTATCGCCTAATATTTTTCCGGACTATCAAATACGACGTAAGGAACCATAGTATCTGCCCCGCCATGATCGTTCCTCATTTTTTGCATTTTTCGGCCAAACAACTAGAATTCCGCGCGATTCCCATATTTTTGTGTGTTAGAGCCCACACCTTCCGAGTGGTCCCGGGACCTCCGGACCCCTATCGCCTAAAATTTTTCCGGACTATCAAATAAGACCTAAGGAACCATAGTCACCGCCCAGCCATGATCGTTCCTAGTTTTTTTCGTTTTTCGGCCAAAAAACTAGAATTCCGCGCGATTCCCATATTTTCGTGTCCTATGCCCGATTACAATATTTTTGTGTGCTATTGCCCACCCTTCCAAGTGGTTCTGGGACCCCCGGATCCCGATCGCCTAAAATTTTTCTGGGCCGTCAAATACGACCTAAGGAACCATATTAACCGCCCCGCCATCATCGTTTCTCATTTTTTGCATTTTTCGGCCAAACAACTAAAATTACGCCCGATTCCCATATTTTCGTGTGCTATACCCACGCCTTCCAAGTGGTCCGGGGAGCCGCGGACCCCGATCGCCTAAAATTTTTCAGGACTATCAAATATGACCTAAGGTACCATCGTCACCGCCCCACCATGATCGTTCCAAATGCTTTGCATTTTTCGGCCAGAAAACTAGAACTCCGCGCGATTTGCATATTTTAGTGTGCTATAGCTTACGCCTTCCGAGTGGTCCCGGGAGCCGTGGACCCCGATCGCCTAACATTTTCTGGGCCATCAAATACGACCTAAGGAACCATAGTCACCGCCCCGCCATGATCGTTCCTCATTTATTGCGTTTTTCGGCCAAAAAACTAGAATTCCGCTCGATTACCATATTTTTGTGTGCTATTGCCCGTGCCTTCCGAGTGGGCCGGGCCGCCGGACTCGGATCGCCTAAAAAATTTTCGGGCCATCAATTAGGACCTAAGGAACCATAGTCACCGCCTCGCGATGATTGTTCCTCATTTTTTATATTTTTTGGCCAAAAAACTAGAATTCCACCCGATTTCCATATTTTTG
The DNA here is from genome assembly GCF_000715075.1 of Nicotiana tabacum. NCBI lineage: Eukaryota > Viridiplantae > Streptophyta > Magnoliopsida > Solanales > Solanaceae > Nicotiana > Nicotiana tabacum. The sequence continues at coordinate 15,562 of NW_027438310.1, forward strand.
TGTGCTATCGCCCACGCCTTCCGAGTGGGTCGGGCCCCCGGAGTCGGATCGCCTAAAAATTTTCCGGACTATCAAATATAACCTAAGGAACCATAGTCACCGCCCTGCCATGATCGTTCCTAGTCTTTTGCGTTTTTCAGCCAAAAAACTAGAATTCCGCGCGATTTCCATATTTTCGTGTGCTTAAGCCCACGCCTTCAAAGGGGTCCCGGGAACCCCGAACCCCGATCGCCTAAAAATTTTCCGGGCCATTAAATACGACCAAAGGAACCATAGTAATCACCCCGCCAAGATCGTTCCTTATTTTTTGCATTTTTTGGCCAAACAACTAGAATTCCGCGCGATTCCCATATTTTTGTGTGTTATAGCCCACGCCTTCTGAGTGGTCCCGGGACCTCCTAACCCCTATGGCCTAAAATTTTTCCGGACTATCAAATACGACCTAAGGAACCATAGGATCCGCCCCGCCATGATTGTTCCTCAGTTTATGCGTTTTTCGTCAAACAACTAGAATTCCGCGCGATTCCCATATTTTTGTGTGTTATAGCCCACGCCTTACGAGTGGTCCCGGGACCTCCGGACCCCTATCACCTAAAATTTTTCCGGACTATCAAATACAACCTAAGGAACCATAGTATCCGCCCCGCCAAGATCATTCCTCATTTTTTGCGTTTTTCGGCCAAACAACTAGAATTTCGTGCTATCCCATATTTTTGTGTGTTATAGCCCACGCCTTCCGAGTGGTCCCGGGTCTCCGGACCCCTATCGATTAAAATTTTTCCGGACTATCAAATACGACCTAAGGAACCATAGAATCTGCCCCACCATGATCGTTCCTCATTTTTTGCATTTTTCGGCCAAACAACTAGAATTCTGCGTTATCCCATATTTTTGTGTGTTATAGCCCACGCCTTCCGAGTGGTCCCAGGTCTCCAGACCCCTATCGCCTAAAATTTTTACGGACTATCAAATAAGACCTAAGGAACCATAGTCACCGCCCAGTAATGATCGTTCCTAGTTTTTTCCGTTTTTCGGCCAAAAAACTAGAATTCCGAGCGATTCCCATATTTTCGTGTCCTATAGCCCACGCCTTCCAAGTGAACCCGGGAACTCCGGACCCCTATCGCCTAAAATTTTTCCGGACTATCAAATACGACCTAAGGAACCATAGTCACTGCCCAGCCATGATCATTCTTCATTTGTTGCATTTTTCGGCCAAAAAGCTAGAATTCCGCCCGATTACAATATTTTTGTGTGCTATTGCCCACCCTTCCAAGTGGTTCCGGGACCCCCGGATCCCGATCGCCTATAATTTTTTCGGGCTGTCAAATACGACCTAAGGAACCATAGTAACCACCTCGCCATCATCGTTTCTCATTTTTTGCATTTTTTGGCCAAACAACTAAAACTACGCCCGATTCTCATATTTTCGTGTGCTATACCCACGCCTTCCAAGTGGTCCGGGGAGCCGCGGACCCCGATCGCCTAAAATTTTTCCGGACTATCAAATAAGACCTAAGGTACCATAGTCACCGCCCCACCATGATCGTTCCAAATGCTTTGCATTTTTCGTCCAAAAAACTAGAACTCCGCGCCATTTGCATATTTTAGTGTGCTATAGCTTACGCCTTCCGAGTGGTCCCGGGAGCCGTGGACCCCGATCGCCTAAAATTTTCCGGGCCATCAAATATGACCTAAGGAACCATAGTCACCGCCCAGCCTTGATCGTTCCTCATTTATTGCGTTTTTCGGCCAAAAACTAGAATTCCGCTCGATTACCATATTTTTGTGTGCTATTGCCCACGCCTTCCGAGTGGGCCGGGCCGTCGGACTCGGATCGCCTAAAAAAATTTCGGGGCATCAATTAGGACCTAAGGAACCATAGTCACTGCCTCGCCATGATCGTTCCTTATTTTTTCCATTTTTTGGCCAAAAAACTAGAATTCCGCCCGATTCCCATATTTTCGTGTGCTTTAGCCCACGCCTTCCAAGGGGTCCCGGGAACCCCGAACCCCGATCGTCTAAAAATTTTCCGGGCCATCAAATACGACCTAAGGAACCATAGTAACCACCCCGCCATGATCGTTCCTCATTTTTTGCGTTTTTCGGCCAAACAACTAGAATTCCGCGCGATTCCCATATTTTTGTGTGTTATAGCGCACGCCTTCCGAGTGTTCCCGGGACCTCCTGACCCCTATCGCCTAAAATTTTTCCGGACTATCAAATACGACCTAAGGAACCGTAGTAACCACCCCGCCATGATCGTTCCTCATGTTTTGCGTTTTTCGGCCAAACAACTAGAATTCCGCGCGATTCCCATTTTTTTTGTGTTATAGCCCACGCCTTCCGAGTGGTCCCGGGACCTGCGGACCCCTATTGCCTAATATTTTTCCGGACTATCAAATAAGACCAAAGGAACCATAGTCACCGCCCTGCCAAGATCTTTCCACATTTTTTGCGTTTTTCGGCCAAACAACTAGAATTCCGCGCGATCCCATATTTTTTTGTGTTATAGCCCACGCCTTCCGAGTGGTCCCGGGTCTCCGGACCCCTATCGCCTAAAATTTTTCCAGACTATCAAATAAGACCTAAAGAACCATAGTCACCACCCAACCATGATCGTTCCTAGTTTTTCTATTTTTCGGCCAAAAAACTAGAATTCCGCGCGATTCCCATATTTTCATGTCCTATAGCCCACGCCTTCCAAGTGAACCCGGGAACTCCGGACCCCTATCGCCTAAAATTTTTACGGACTATCAAATACGACCTATGGAACCATAGTCACCGCCCAGCCATGATCATTCCCCATTTGTTGCATTTTTCGGCCAAAAAACTAGAATTCCGCCTGATTACAATATTTTTGTGTGCTATTGCCCACCCTTCCAAGTGGTTCCGGGACCCCCGTACCCCGATCGCCTAAAATTTTTCCGGGCCGTCAAATCCAACCTAAGGAACCATAGTAACCGCCCCGCCATCATCGTTTCTCATTTTTTGTATTTTTCGGCCAAAAAACTAGAATTACGCCCGATTCCCATATTTTCGTGTGCTATACCCACGCCTTCCAAGTGGTCCGGGGAGCCGCGGACCCCGCTCGCCTAAAAATTTTCCGGACTATCAAATACGACCTGAGGTACCATAGTCACCGCCCCACCATGATCGTTCCAAATGCTTTGCATTTTTCGGCCAAAAAACTAGAACTCCGCGTGATTTGCATATTTTAGTGTGCTATAGCTTACGCCTTCCGAGTGGTCCCGGGAGCCGTGGACACCGATCGCCTAAAATTTTTCGGGCCATCAAATACGACCTAAGGAACCATAGTCACCGCCTCGCCATGTTCGTTCCTCATTTATTGCGTTTTTCGGCCAAAAAACTAGAATTTCGCTCGATTACCATATTTTTTTGTGCTATTGCCCACGCCTTCCGAGTGGGCCGGGCCGCCGGACTCGGATCGCCTAAAATTTTTTCGGGCCATCAATTAGGACCTAAGGAATCATAGTCACCGCCTCACCATGATCGTTCCTCATTTTTTGCATTTTTTGGCCAAACAACTAGAATTCCGCCCGATTCCCATATTTTTGTGTGCTATCGCCCACGCCTTCCGAGTGGGTCGGGCCCCCGGGAGCCGGATCGCCTAAAAATTTTCCGGACTATCAAATACTACCTAAGGAACCATAGTCACCACCCCGCCATGATCATTCCTAGTCTTTTGCGTTTTTCAGCCAAAAAACTAGAATTCCGCGCGATTTCCATATTTTCGTGTGCTTTAGCCCACGCCTTCCAAGGGGTCCCGGGAACCCCGAACCCCGATCACCTAAAAATTTTTCGGGCCATCAAATATGACCTAAGGAACTATAGTAACCACCCCGCCATGATTGTTCCTCATTTTTTGCGTTTTTCGGCCAAACAACTAGAATTCCGCGCGATTCCCATATTTTTGTGTGTTATAGCCCACGCCTTCCGAGTGGTCCCGGGACCTCCTGACCCCTATCGCCTAATATTTTTCGGGACTATCAAATACGACCTAAGGAACCATAGTATCCGCCCCGCCATGATCGTTCCTCATTTTTTGCATTTTTCGGCCAAACAACTAGAATTCTGCGCGATTCCCATATTTTTGTGTGTTATAGCCCACACCTTCTGAGTGGTCCCGGGACCTCCGGACCCCTATCGCCTAAATTTTTTCTGGACTATCAAATACGACCTAAGGAAACATAGTATCCGCCCCGCCATGATCGTTCCTCAGTTTTTGCATTTTTCGGCCAAATAACTAGAATTCCGTGCTATCCCATATTTTTGTGTGTTATAGCCCACGCCTTCCGAGTGGTCCCGGGTCTCCAGACCTCTATCGCCTAAAATTTTTCCGGACTATCAAATAAGACCTAAGGAACCATAGTCACCGCCCAGCCATGATCGTTCCTAGTTTTTTCCATTTTTCGGCCAAAAAACTAGAATTCCGCTCCCATATTTTCGTGTCCTATAGCCCACGCCTTCCAAGTGAACCCGGGAACTCCGGACCCCTATCGCCTAAAATTTTTCCGGACTATAAAATACGACCTAAGGAACCATAGTCACTGCCCAGCCATGATCATTCTTCATTTGTTGCGTTTTTCGGCCAAAAAGCTAGAATTCCGCCCGATTACAATATTTTTGTGTGCTATTGCCCACCCTTCCAAGTGGTTCCGGGACCCCCGGATCCCGATCGCCTATAATTTTTCCGGGCTGTCAAATACGACCTAAGGAACCATAGTAATCGCCTTGCCATCATCGTTTCTCATTTTTTGCATTTTTTGGCCAAACAACTAAAATTACGCCCGATTCCCATATTTTCGTGTGCTATACCCACGCCTTCCAAGTGGTCCGGGGAGCCGCGGACCCCGATCGCCTAAAATTTTTCAGGACTATCATATACGACCTAAAGTACCATAGTCACCGCCCCACCATGATTGTTCCAAATGCTTTGCATTTTTCGGCCAAAAAACTAGAACTCCGCGCGATTTGCATATTTTAGTGTGCTATAGCTTACGCCTTCCGAGTGGTCCCGGGAGCCATGGACCCCGATCGCCTAACATTTTCTGGGCCATCTAATACGACCTAAGGAACCATAGTCACCGCCCCTCCATGATCGTTCCTCATTTATTGCGTTTTTCGGCCAAAAAACTAGAATTCCGCTCGATTACCATATTTTTTTGTGCTATTGCGCACGCCTTCCGAGTGGGCCGGGCCGCCGGACTCGGATCGCCTAAAAAATTTTCGGGCCATCAATTAGGACCTAAGGAACCATAGTCACCGCCTTGCCATGATCGTTCCTCATTTTTTGCATTTTTTGGCCAAAATACTAGAATTCCGCCCGATTCCCATATTTTTGTGTGCTATCGCCCACGCCTTTCGAGTGGGTCGGGCCCCCCGGAGCCGGATCGCCTAAAAATTTTCCGGACTATCAAATACTACCTAAGGAACCATAGTCACTACCCCGCCATGATCGTTCCTAGTCTTTTGTGTTTTTCAGCCAAAAAACTAGAATTCCGCGCGTTTTCCATATTTTTGTGTGTTATGGCCCACGCCTTCCGAGTGGTCCCGGGACCTCCTGACCCCTATCACCTAAAATTTTTCCGGACTATCAAATACGACCTAAGGAACCATAGTATCCGCCCCGCCATGATCGTTCCTCATTTTTTGCATTTTTCGGCCAAACAACTAGAATTCCGCGCGATTCTCATATTTTTGTGTGTTATAGCCCACGCCTTCCGAGTGGTCCCGGGACCTCCTGACCCCTATCGCCTAATATTTTTCCGGACTATCAAATAAGACCTAAGGAACCATAGTCACCACCCCACCATGATCGTTCCTCATTTATTGCGTTTTTCGGCCAAAAAACTAGAATTCCGCTCGATTACCATATTTTTGTGTGCTATTGCCCACGCCTTCCGAGTGGGCCGGGCCGCCTGTCTCGGACCGACTAAAAAATTTCCGGGCCATCAATTAAGACCTAAGGAACCATAGTCACCGCCTCGCCATGATCGTTCCTCATTTTTTGCATTTTTTGGCCAAAAAACTAGAATTCCGCCTGATTCCCATATTTTTGTATGCTATCGCCCACGCCTTCCGAGTGGGTCGGGCCCCCCGGAGCCGGATCACCTAAAAATTTTCCGAACTATCAAATACGACCTAAGGAACCATAGTCACCGCCCCGCCATTATCGTTCCTAGTCTTTTGTGTTTTTCTGCCAAAAAACTAGAATTTCGAACGATTTCCATATTTTCGTGTGCTAATGCCTACGCCTTCCAAGGGGTCCGGGGAACCCCGAACCCCGATCGCCTAAAAATTATACGAACCATCAAATACGACCTAAGGAACCATAGTAACCACCCCGCCATGATCGTTCCTCATTTTTTGCGTTTTTCGGCCAAACAACTAGAATTCCGCGCGATTCCCATATTTTTGTGTGTTATAGCCCACGCCTTCCGAGTGGTCCCGGGACCTCCTAACCCCTATCGCCTAAAATTTTTCCGGACTATCAAATACGACCTAAGGAACCATAGTATCCGCCCCGCCATGATCGTTCCTCATTTTTTGCATTTTTCGGCCAAACAACTAGAATTCCGTGCGATTTCCATATTTTTGTGTGTTATAGCCCACGCCTTCCGAGTGGTCCCGGGACCTCCGGACCCCTATCGCCTAATATTTTTCCGGACTATCAAATAAGACCAAAGGAACCATAGTCACCGCCCTGCCACGATCATTCCTCATTCTTTCGTTTTTCGGCCAAACAACTAGAATTCCGCGCGATCCCATATTTTTGTATGTTATAGCCCACGCTTTCCGAGTAGTCCCTGGACCTCCTGACCCCTAACGCCTAAAATTTTTCCGGACTGTCAAGTACGACCTAAGGAACCATAGTATCCGCCCCGCCATGATCGTTCCTCTTTTTTTGCATTTTTCGGCCAAACAACTAGAATTCCGCGCGATTCCTATATTTTTGTGTGTTATAGCCCACGCCTTCCGAGTGGTCCTGGGACCTCCGGACCCCTTTCGCCTAATATTTTTCCGGACTATCAAATAAGACCAAAGGAACCATATTCACCACCCTGTCAAGATCTTTCCACATTTTTTGCATGTTATTGAAAAAGACCTAGAATTTCGCCCGATTCCCATATTTTCGTGTGCTATACCCACCCATTCTGAGTGGTCCCAAGAGCCGTGGACCCCGATCGCCTAAAAATTTTCCGAGCAATCAAATACGACCTAAGGAACCATAGTATCCACCCCGCCATGATCGTTTCTTATTTTTTGCGTTTTTCGGCCAAACAACTAGAATTCCGCGCCATTCCCATATTTGTTTGTGTTATAGCCCACACCTTCCGAGTGGTCCCGAGACCTCAGGACCCCTATCGCCTAAAATTTTTCTAGACTATCAAATACGACCTAAGGAACCATAGTCACCGCCCAGCCATGATCATTCCTCATTTGTTGCGTTTTTCGGCTAAAAAACTAGAATTCCGCCCGATTACAATATTTTTGTCTACTATTGCCCACCCTTCCCAGTGGTTCCGGGACCCCCAGACCCCGATCGCGTAAAATTTTTCCGGTCCATCAAATACGACCTAAGGAACCATAGTAACCGCCCCGCCATCATCGTTTCTCATCTTTTTCATTTTTCGGCCAAAAAACTAGAATTACGCCCGATTCCCATATTTTCGTATCACGCCTTCCAAGTGGTCCGGGGAGCCGCGGACCCCGATCGCCTAAAATTTTTCCGGACTATCAACTACGACCTAAGGTACCATAGTCACCGCCCCACCATGATCGTTCCAAATGCGTTGCATTTTTTTGCCAAAAAACTAGAACTCCGCGCGATTTGCATATTTTCGTGTGCTATAGCTTACGCCTTCCGAGTGGTCCCGGGATCCGTGGATCCCGATCGCCTAAAATTTTCCGGGCCATTAAATTCGACCTAAGGAACCATAGTCATCGCCCTGCCACGATCGTTCATCATTTATTGCGTTTTTCGGCCAAAAAACTAGAATTTCGCTCGATTACCATATTTTTGTGTGCTATTGCCCACGCCTTCCGAGTGAGCCAGGCCGCCTGACTTGGATCGCCTAAAAAATTTTCGGCCCATCAATTAGGACCGAAGGAACCATAGTCACTGCCTCGCCATGATCGTTCCTCATTTTTTGCATTTTTTGGCCAAAAAAATAGAATTCTGCCCGATTCCCATATTTTTGTGTGCTATCACCCACGCCTTCCGAGTGGGTCGGGCCCCCCAGAGCCGGATCGCCTAAAAATTTTCCGAACTATCAAATATGACCTAAGGAACCATAGTCACCGCCCCACCATGATCGTTCCTAGTCTTTTGCGTTTTTCAGCCAAAAAACTAGAATTCCGCGCGATTTCCATATTTTCGTGTGCTTTAGCCCACGCCTTCCAAGGGGTCCCTTGAACCCCGAACCCCGTTCGCCTAAAAATTTTCCGGGCCATCAAATACGACCTAAGGAACCATAGTATCTGCCCCACAATGATCGTTCCTTTTTTTTTGCGTTTTTCGGCCAAACAACTAGAATTCCGCGCGATTCCCATATTTTTGTGTGTTATAGCCCATGCCTTCCGAGTGGTCCTGGGACCTCCGGACCCCTATCGCCTAATATTTTTCTGGACTATCAAATAAGACCAAAGGAACCATAGTCACCACCCTGCCAAGATCTTTCCACATTTTTTGCATGTTACTGAAAAAGACCTAGAATTTCGCCCGATTCCCATATTTTCATGTGGTATACCCACGCATTCCGAGTGGTCCCAAGAGATGCGAACCCCGATCGCGTAAAAGTTTTCCGAGCAATCAAATACGACCTAAGGAACCATAGTATCCGCCCCGCCATGATCGTTTCTTATTTTTTGCATTTTTCCGGCCAAACAACTAGAATTCCGCGCGATTCCCATATTTTTGTGTGTTATAGCCCACACCTTCCGAGTGGTCCCGGGACCTCAGGACCCCTATCACCTAAAATTTTTCCGGACTATCAAATACGACCTAAGGAACCATAGTATCCGCCCCACCATGATCGTTCCTAGTCTTTTGCGTTTTTCAGCAAAAAAACTAGAATTCCTAGCGATTTCTATATTTTCGTGTGCTTTAGCCCACGCCTTCCAAAGGGTCCCGGGAACCCTGAACCCCGATCGCCTAAAAATTTACCGGGCCATAAAAGACGACCTAAGGAACCATAGTATCCGCCCCGCCATGATCGTTCCTCATTTTTTGCGTTTTTCGGCCAAATAACTAGAATTTGGGGCGATCCCATATTTTTGTGTGTTATAGCCCACGCCTTCCGAGTGGTCCCGGGTCTCCGGACCCCTATCGCCTAATATTTTTCCGGACTATCAAATAAGACCAAAGGAACCATAGTCACCGCCCTGCCAAGATCTTTCCACATTTTTTGCATGTTACTGAAAAAGACCTAGAATTTCGCCCGATTCCCATATTTTTGTGTGCTATACCGACGCATTCCGAGTGGTCCCAAGAGCCGCGGACCCCGATCGCCTAAAATTTTTCCGAGCAATCAAATACGACCTAAGGAACCATAGTATCCGCCCCGCCATGATCGTTCCTTATTTTTTGTGTTTTTCGGCCAAACAACTAGAATTCCGCGCGATTCCCATATTTTCGTGTGCTATAGCCCACGCCTTCCGAGTGGGCCGTGCCCCCCGCACTCGGATCACCTAAAAAGTTTTTGGGCCATCAAATAAGACCTAAGGAACCGTATTCACCTTCCCGCCATGATCGTTTCTCATTTTTTGCATTTTTCGGCAAAACAACTAGAATTCCGCCCGATTCCCATATTTTCGTATGCTATACCCACGCCTTTCAAGTGGTCTCGCGTCTCCGGACCCCTATCGCCTAAAATTTTTTCGGACTATCAAATAAGACCTAAGGAACCATAGTCACCGCCCAGCCATGATCGTTCCTTATATTTTGCATTTTTCAGCCAAACAACTAGAATTCCGCGCGATTCCCATATTTTCGTATCCTATAACCCACGCCTTCCAAGTGAGCCCGGGAACTCCGGACACCTATCGCCTAAAATTTTTCCGGACTATCAAATACGACCTAAGGAACCATAGTATCCGCCCCGCCATGATCATCCTCATTTGTTGCGTTTTTCGGCCAAAAAACTAGAATTCCGCCCGATTACAATATTTTTGTGTGCTATTGCCCACCCTTCCAAGTGGTTCCGGGACCCCCGACCCCGATCGCCTAAAATTTTTCCGGGCCATCAAATACGACCTAAGGAACCATAGTAACTGCCCCGCCATCTTCGTTTCTCATTTTTTGCATTTTTCGGCTAAAAAACTAGAATTACGCCCGATTCCCATATTTTCTTGTGCTATACCCACGCCTTCCAAGTGGTCCGGGGAGACGCGGACCCCGATCGCCTAAAATTTTTCCAGACTATAAAATACGACCTAAGGTACCATAGTCACCGCCCCAAAATGATCGTTCCAAATGCTTTGCATTTTTTGGCCAAAAAACTAGAACTCCGCCCGATTTGCATATTTTCGTGTGCTATAGCTTACGCTTTCCGAGTGGTCCCGGGAGCCGTGGACCCCGATCGCCTAAAATTTTCCGGGCCATTAAATACGACCTAAGGAACCATAGTCACCGCCCTGCCATGAACGTTCCTCATTTATTGCGTTTTTCGGCCAAAAAACTAGAATTTTGCTCGATTACCATATTTTTGTGTGCTATTGCCCACGCCTTCCGAGTGGGCCGGGCCGCCGGACTCGGATCGCCTAAAAATTTTTCGGGCCATCAATTAGGACATAAGGAACCATAGTCACCGCCTCGCCATGATCGTTCCTCATTTTTTGCATTTTTTGGCCAAAAAAATAAAATTCCGCTCGATTCCCATATTTTTGAGTGCTATCGCCCACGCCTTCCGAGTGGGTCGGGCCCCCCGGAGCCGGATCGCCTAAAAATTTTCCGGACTATCAAATACGACCTAAGGAACCATAGTCACCGCCTTGCCATGATCGTTCCTACTCTTTTGCATTTTTCAGCCAAAAAACTAGAATTCCGCGCGATTTCCATATTTTCGTGTGCTTTAGCACTCGCCTTCCAAGGGGTCCCGGGAACCCCGAACCCCGATCGCCTAAAAATTTTTCGGGCCATCAAATACGACCTAAGGAACCATAGTATCCGCCCCGCCATGATCGTTCCTTTTTTGTTTGCATTTTTCGGCCAAACAACTAGAATTCCGCGCGATTCCCATATTTTTGTGTGTTATAGCCCACGCCTTCCGAGTGGTCCTGGGACCTCCGGACCCCTATCGCCTAATATTTTTCCGGACTATCAAAAAAGACCAAAGGAACCATAGTCACCACCCTGCCAAGATCTTTCCACATTTTTTGCATGTTATTGAAAAAGACCTAGAATTTCGCCCGATTCCCATATTTTTGTGTGCTATACCCACGCATTCTGAGTGGTCCCATGAGCCGTGGACCCCGATCGCCTAAAATTTTTCCGAGCAATCAAATACGACCTAAGGAACCATAGTATCCACCCCGCCATGATCGTTTCTTATTTTTTGCGTTTTTCGGCCAAACAACTAGAATTCCGCGCCATTCCCATATTTTTTTGTGTTATAGCCCACACCTTCCGAGTGGTCACGGGACCTCAGGACCCCTATCGCCTAAAATTTTTCTGGACTATCAAATACGACCTAAGGAACCATAGTCACCGCCCAGCCATGATCATTCCTCATTTGTTCCATTTTTCGGCTAAAAAACTAGAATTCCGCCCGATTACAATATTTTTGTCTACTATTGCCCACCCTTCCCAGTGGTTCCGGGACCCCCAGACCCCGATCGCCTAAAATTTTTCCGGTCCATCAAATACGACCTAAGGAACCATAGTAACTGCCCCGCCATCATCGTTTCTCATTTTTTTCATTTTTCGGCCAAAAAACTAGAATTACGCCTGATTCCCATATTTTCGTATCACGCCTTCCAAATGGTCCGGGGAGCCGCGGACCCCGATCGCCTAAAATTTTTCCGGACTATCAAATACGACCTAAGGTACCATAGTCACCGCCCCACCATGATCGTTCCAAATGCTGTGCATTTTTTTGCCAAAAAACTAAAACTCCGCGCGATTTGCATATTTTCGTGTGCTATAGCTTACGCCTTCCGAGTGGTCCCGGGATCCGTGGACCCCGATCGCCTAAAATTTTCCGGGCCATTAAATTCGACCTAAGGAACCATAGTCACCGCCCTGCCATGATCGTTCCTCATTTATTGCGTTTTTCGGCCAAAAAACTAGAATTCCGCTCGATTACCATATTTTTGTGTGCTATTGCCCACGCCTTCCGAGTGAGCCAGGCCGCCGGACTCGGATCGCCTAAAAAATTTTCGGCCCATCAATTAGGACCTAAGGAACCATAGTCACCGCCTCGCCATGATCGTTCCTCATTTTTTGCATTTTTTGGCCAAAAAAATAGAATTCCGCCCGATTCCCATATTTTTGTGTGCTATCGCCCACGCCTTCCGAGTGGGTCGGGCCCCCGGAGCCGGATCGCCTAAAAATTTTCCGGACTATCAAATACGACCTAAGGAACCATAGTCACCGCCCCGCCATGATCGTTCCTACTCTTTTGCATTTTTCAGCCAAAAAACTAGAATTCCGCGCGATTTCCATATTTTCGTGTGCTTTAGCACTCGCCTTCCAAGGGGTCCCGGGAACCCCGAACCCCGATCGCCTAAAAATTTTCCGGGCCATCAAATACGACCTAAGGAACCATAGTATCCGCCCCGCCATGATCGTTCCTTTTTTTTTGCGTTTTTCGGCCAAACAACTAGAATTCCGCGCGATTCTCATATTTTTGTGTGTTATAGCCCATGCCTTCCGAGTGGTCCTGGGACCTCCGGACCCCTATCGCCTAATAGTTTTCCAGACTATCAAATAAGACCAAAGGAACCATAGTCACCACCCTGCCAAGATCTTTCCACATTTTTTGCATGTTACTGAAAAAGACCTAGAATTTCGCCTGATTCCCATATTTTCATGTGCTATACCCACGCATTCCGAGTGGTCCCAAGAGATGCGGACCCCGATCGCGTAAAAGTTTTTCGAGCAATCAAATACGACCTAAGGAACCATAGTATCCGCCCCGCCATGATCGTTTCTTATTTTTTGCGTTTTTCGGCCAAACAACTAGAATTCCGCGCGATTCCCATATTTTTGTGTGTTATAGCCCACACCTTCCGAGTGGTCCCGGGACCTCAGGTCCCCTATCGCCTAAAATTTTTCCGGACTATCAAATACGACCTCAGGAACCATAGTCACTTGCCCAGCCATGATCATTCCTCCTTTGTTGCGTTTTTGGCCAAAAAACTAGAATTCCGCCCGATTACAATATTTTTGTGTGCTATTGCCCACCCTTCCATGTGGTTCCGGGACCCCCGGACCCCGATCGCCTAAAATTTTTCCGGGCAGTCAAATACGACCTAAGGAACCATAGTAACCGCCCCGCCATCATCGTTTCTCATTTTTTGCATTTTTCGGCCAAAAAACTAGAATTACGCCCGATTCCCATATTTTCGTGTGCTATACCCACGCCTTCCAAGTGGTCCGGGGAGACGCGGACCCCGATCGCCTAAAATTTTTCCAGACTATCAAATACGACCCAAGGTACCATAGTCACCGCCCCACCATGATCGTTCCAAATGCTTTGCATTTTTTGGACAAAAAACTAGAACTCCGCCCGATTTGCATATTTTCGTGTGCTATAGCTTACGCCTTCCGAGTGGTCACGGGAGCCGTGGACCCCGATCGCCTAAATTTTTCCGGGCCATTAAATACGACCTAAGGAACCATAGTCACCGCCCTGCCATGATCGTTCCTCATTTATTGCGTTTTTCGGCAAAAAAACTAGAATTTCGCTCGATTACCATATTTTTGTGTGCTATCGCCCACGCCTTCCGAGTGGGTCGGGCCCCCGGAGCCGGAGCGCCTAAAAATTTTCCGAACTATCAAATACGACCTAAGGAACCATAGTCACCGCCCCGCCATGATTGTTCCTAGTCTTTTGCATTTTTCAGCCAAAAAACTAGAATTCCGCGCGATTTCCATATTTTCGTGTGCTTTAGCACTCGTCTTCCAAGGGATCCCGGGAACCCCGAACCCCGATCGCCTAAAAATTTTCTGGCCATCAAATACGACCTAAGGAACCATAGTAACCACCCAGCCATGATCGTTCCTCATTTTTTGCATTTTTCGGCCAAACAACTAGAATTCCACGCAATTCCCATATTTTTGTGTGGTATAGCCCACGCCTTCCGAGTGGTCCCGGGATCTCCTGACCCCTATCGCCTAAAATTTTTCCGGACAATCAAATATGACCTAAGGAACCATAGTATACGCCCCGCCATGATCGTTCCTCAATTTTTGCGTTTTTCGGCCAAACAACTAGAATTCCGCACGATTCCCATATTTTCGTGTGCTATAGCTTACGCCTTCCGAGTGGTCCCGGGAGCCGTGGACCCCGATCGCCTAAAATTTTCCGGGCCATCAAATACGACCTAAGGAACCATAGTCACCGCCTCGCCATGATCGTTCCTCATTTTTTGCATTTTTTGGCAGAAAAAATAGAATTCCGCCCAATTCCCATATTTTTGTGTGCTATCGCCCACGCCTTCTGAGTGGGTCGGGCCCCCCGGAGCCGGATCGCCTAAAAATTTTCCGGACTATCAAATACGACCTAAGGAACCATAGTCACCGCCCGCCATGATCGTTCCTAGTCTTTTGCATTTTTTAGCCAAAAATCTAGAATTCCGCGCGATTTCCATATTTTTGTGTGCTTTAGCCCACGCCTTCCAAGGGGTCCCGGGAACCCCGATCACCTAAAAGTTTTCCGGGCCATCATATACGACCTAAGGAACCATAGTAACCACCCCTCCATCATCGTTTCTCATTTTTTGCATTTTTCGGCCAAACAACTAGAATTCCGCGCGATTCCCATATTTTTGTGTGTTATAGCCCACGCCTTCCGAGTGGTCCCGGGACCTCCTGACCCCTATCGCCAAAAAAAATTTCGGACAATCAAATACGACCTAAGGAACAAAAGTATCCGCCCCGCCATGATCATTCCTCATTTTTTGCGTTTTTCGGCCAAACAACTAGAATTCCGCGCGATTCCAATATTTTTGTGTGTTATAGCCCATGCCTTCCGAGTGGTCCCGGGACCTCCGGACCCCTATCACCTAATATTTTTCCGGACTATCAAATAAGACCAAAGGAACCATTGTCACCGCCCTGCCAAGATCTTTCCACATTTTTTGCATGTTATTGAAAAAGACCTAGAATTTCGCCCGATTCCCATATTTTTGTGTGCTATACCCACGCATTCCGAGTGGTCCCAAGAGCCGCGGACCCCGATCGCCTAAAATTTTTCGGGCCATCAAATACGACCTAAGGAACCATAGTCACCGCCTCGCCATGATCGTTCCTCATTTTTTGCATTTTTTGGCAGAAAAAATAGAATTCCGCCCAATTCCCATATTTTTGTGTGCTATCGCCCACGCCTTCTGAGTGGGTCGGGCCCCCCGGAGCCGGATCGCCTAAAAATTTTCCGGACTATCAAATACGACCTAAGGAACCATAGTCACCGCCCGCCATGATCGTTCCTAGTCTTTTGCATTTTTTAGCCAAAAAACTAGAATTCCGCGCGATTTCCTTATTTTTGTGTGCTTTAGCCCACGCCTTCCAAGGGGTCCCGGGAACCCCGATCACCTAAAAGTTTTCCGGGCCATCATATACGACCTAAGGAACCATAGTAACCACCCCTCCATCATCGTTCCTCATTTTTTGCATTTTTCGGCCAAACAACTAGAATTCCGCGCGATTCCCATATTTTTGTGTGTTATAGCCCACGCCTTCCGAGTGGTCCCGGGACCTCCTGACCCCAATCGCCAAAAAAAATTTCGGACAATCAAATACGACCTAAGGAACAAAAGTATCCGCCCGATTCCCATATTTTCGTGTGCTATACCCACGCCTTACAAGTGGTCCCGGGTCTCCGGACCCCTATCGCCTAAAATTTTTCTGGACTATCAAATAAGACCTAAGGAACCATAGTCACCGCCTAGCTATGATCGTTCCTTATGTTTTGCGTTTTTCGGCGAAACAACTAGAATTCCGCGCGATTCCCATATTTTCGTGTCCTATAGCCCACACCTTCCAAGTGAACCCGGGAACTCCGGACCCCTATCTCCTAAAATTTTTCCGGACTATCAAATACGACCTAAGGAACCATAGTCACCGCCCAGCCATGATCATTCCTCATTTGTTGTGTTTTTCGGCCAAAAAACTAGAATTCCGCCCGATTACAATATTTTTGTGTGCTATTGCCCACCCTTCCAAGTGGTTCCGGGACCTCCGGACCCCGATCAACTAAAATTTTTCTGGTCCATCAAATACGACCTAAGGAACCATAGTAACCGCCCCGCCATCATCGTTTCTCATTTTTTGCATTTTTCGGCCTAAAAACTAGAATTATGCCCGATTCCCATATTTTCGTGTGCTATACCCACGCCTTCCAAGTGGTCCGGGGAGCCGCGGACCCCGATCGCCTAAAATTTTTCCGGACTATCAAATACGACCTAAGGTACCATAGTGCCCGCCCCACCACGATCGTTCCAAATGCTTTGCATTTTTCGGCCAAAAAACTAGAACTCTGCGCGATTTGCATATTTTAGTGTGCTATAGCTTACGCCTTCCGAGTGGTCCCGGGAGCCGTGGACCCCGATCGCCTAAAATTTTCCGGGCCATCAAATACGACCTAAGGAACCATAGTCACTGCCCCACCATGATCGTTCCTCATTTATTGCGTTTTTCGGACAAAAAACTAGAATTCCGCTCGATTACCATATTTTTGTGTGCTATTGCCCACGCCTTCCGAGTGGACCGGGCCGCCGGACTCGGATCGCCTAAAAATTTTTCCGGACTATCAAATACAACCTAAGGTACCATAGTCACCACCCCACCATGATCGTTCCAAATGCTTTGCATTTTTCGGCCAAAAAACAAGAACTCCGCGCGATTTGCATATTTTCGTGTGCTATAGCTTACGCCTTCCGAGTGGTCCCGGGAGCCGTGGACCCCGATCGCCTAAAATTTTCCGGGAAATCAAATACGACCTAAGGAACCATAGTCACCGCCCTGCCATGATCGTTCCTCTTTTATTGCGTTTTTCGGCCAAAAAACTAGAATTCCGCTCGATTACCATATTTTTGTGTGCTATTGCCCACGCCTTCCGAGTGGGCCGGGCCACCGGACTCCGATCGCCTAAAAAATTTTTGGGCCATCAATTAGTACCTAAGGAACCATAGTCACCGCCTCGCCATGATCGTTCCTCATTTTTTGCATTTTTTGGCCAAAAAATTAGAATTCCGCCCGATTCTCATATTTTTGTGTGCTATCGCCCACGCCTTCCGAGTGGGTCGGGCCCCCGGAGCCGGATCGCCTAAAAATTTTCCGGACTATCAAATACGACCTAAGGAACCATAGTCACCACCACGCCATGATCGTTCCTAGTCTTTTGCATTTTTCAGCCAAAAAACTAGCATTCCGCGCGATTTCCATATTTTCGTGTGCTTTAGCCCACGCATTCCAAGGGGTCCCGGGAACCCCGAACCCCGATCGCCTAAAACATTTCCGGGCCGTCAAATACGACCTAAGGAACCATAGTAACAACCTCGCCATTATCGTTCCTCATTTTTTGCATTTTTCGTCCAAACAACTAGAATTCCGCGCGATTCCCATATTTTTGTGTGTTATAGCCCACGCCTTCCGAGTGGTCCCGGGATCTCCTGACCCCTATCACCTAAAACTTTTCCGGACTATCAAATAAGACCAAAGGAACCATAGTCACCGCCCTGCTAAGATCTTTCCATATTTTTTGCATGTTACTGAAAAAGACCTAGAATTTCACCCGATTACCATATTTTCGTGTGCTATACCCACGCATTCCGAGTGGTCCCAGGAGCCGCGGACCCCGATCGCCTAAAACTTTTTCGGGCAATTAAATACGACCCAAGGAACCATAGTATCCGCCCCGCCATGATCATTCCTTATATTTTGCGTTTTTCGGCCAAACAACTAGGATTCCCAGCGATTCCCATATTTTCGTGTGCTATAGCCCACGCCTTCCAAGTGGGCCATGCCCCCCGCACTCGGATCACCTAAAAAATTTTCCGGAATATCAAATAAGACCTAAGGAACCATAGTCACCTTCCCGCCATGATCGTTTCTCATTTTTTTCATTTTTCGGCTAAACAACTAGAATTCCGCCCGATTCCCATATTTTTGTGTGCTATACCCTCGCCTTACAAGTGGTCCCGGGTCTCCGGACCCCTATCGCCTAAAATTTTTCCGGACTATCAAATAAAAACTAAGGAACCATAGTCACCGCCCAGCCATGATCATTCCTTATTTTTTGCGTTTTTCGGCCAAACAACTAGAATTCCGCGCGATTCCCATATTTTTGTGTGTTATAGCCCACACCTTCCGAGTGGTCCCGGGACCTCAGGACCCCTATCGCCTAAAATTTTTCCGGATTATCAAATACGACCTAAGGAACCATAGTCACCGCCCAGCCATGATCATTTCTCATTTGTTGCGTTTTTCGGCCAAAAAATTAGAATTCCGCCCGATTACAATATTTTTGTGTGCTATTGCCCACCCTTCCCAGTGGTTCCGGGACCCCCGGACCCCGATCGCCTAAAATTTTTCCGGGCTGTCAAATAGGAGCTAAGGAACCATAGTAACCGCCCCGCCATCATCGTTTCTCATTTTTTGTATTTTTCGGCCAAAAAACTAGAATTACGCCCGATTCCCATATTTTCGTATGCTATTCCCACGCCCTCCAAGTGGTCCGGGGAGCCGCGGACCCCGATCGCCTAAAATTTTTCCGTACTATCAAATACGACCTAAGGTACCAAAGTCACCACCCCACCATGATCGTTCCAAATGCTTTGCATTTTTCGGCCAAAAAACTAGAACTCCGCGCGATTTGCATATTTTAGTGTGCAATAGCTTACGCCTTCTGAGTGGTCCCGGGAGCCATGGACGCCGATCGCCTAAAATTTTCCGGGCCATCAAATACGACCTAAGGAACCATAGTCACCGCCCCGCCATTATCGTTCCTCATTTATTGCGTTTTTCGGCCAAAAAACTAGAATACCGCTCGATTACCATATTTTTGTGTGCTATTGCCCACACCTTCCGAGTGGGCCGGGCCGCCAGACTCGGATCGCCTAAAAAATTTTTGGGCCATCGATTAGGACCTAAGGAACCATAGTCACCACCTCGCCATGATCGTTCCTCATTTTTTGCATTTTTTGGCCAAACACCTAGAATTCCGCCCGATTCCCATATTTTTGTGTGCTATCACCTACGCCTTCCGAGTGGGTCGGGCCCCCCGGAGCCGGATCGCCTAAATTTTTTCTGGACTATCAAATACGACCTAAGGAACCATAGTCACCGCCCCGCCAAAAAACTAGAATTCCGCGCGATTTCCATATTTTCGTGTGCTTTAGCCCACGCCTTCCAAGGGGTCCCGGGAACCCCGAACCCCGATCGCCTAAAAATTTTCCGGGCCATCAAATACGACCTAAGGAACCATAGTAACCACCCCGCCATGATCGTTCCTCATTTTTTGCGTTTTTCGGCCAAACAACTAGAATTTCGCCCGATTCCCATATTTTCGTGTGCTATACCCACGCCTTACAATTGGTCCCGGGTCTCCGGACCCCTATCGCCTAAAATTTTTCCGGACTATCAAATAATACCTAAGGAACCATAGTCACCACCCAGCCATGATCATTCCTTATTTTTTTGCATTTTTCGGCCAAACAACTAGAATTCCGCGCGATTCCCTTATTTTTGTGTGTTATAGCCCACACCTTCCGACTGGTCCCGGGAACTCAGGACCCCTATCGCCTAAAATTTTTCCGGACTATCAAATACGACCTAAGGAACCATAGTCACTGCCCAGCAATGATCATTCCTCTTTTGTTGCGTTTTTCGGCCAAAAAACTAGAATTCCGCCCGATTACAATTTATTTGTGTGCTATTGCCCACCTTTCCCAGTGGTTCCTGGACCCTCGGACCCCGATCGCCTAAAATTTTTCTGGGCTGTCAAATACGACCTAAGGAACCATAGTAACCGCCCCGCCATCATCGTTTCTCATTTTTTGCATTTTTCGACCAAAAAACTAGAATTACGCCCGATTCCCATATTTTCGTGTGCTATACCCACGCCTTCCAAGTGGTCCGGGGAACCGCGGACCCCGATCGCCTAAAAATTTTCTGGATTATCAAATACGACCTAAGGTACCAAAGTCACCGCCCCACCATGATCGTTCCAAATGCTTTGCATTTTTCGGCCAAAAAACTAGAACTCCGCGCGATTTGCATATTTTCGTGTGCTATAGCTTACGCCTTCCGAGTGGTCCCGGGAGCCATGGACTTCGATCGCCTAAAATTTTCCGTGCCATCAAATACGACCTAAGGAACCATAGTCACGGCCCCGCCATGATCGTTCCTCATTTATTGCGTTTTTCGGCAAAAAAACTAGAATTCCGCTCGATTACCATATTTTTGTGTGCTATTGCCCACGCCTTCCGAGTGGGCCGGGCCGCCGGACTCGGATCGCCTAAAAATTTTTTGGGCCATCAATTAGGACCTAAGGAACCATAGTCACCGCCTCGCCATAATCTTTCCTCATTTTTTGCATTTTTTGGCCAAAAAACTAGAATTCCGCCCGATTCTCATATTTTTGTGTGCTATCGCCCACGCCTTCCGAGTAGGTCGGGCCCCCCGGAGCCGAATCGCCTAAAAATTTTCCGGACTATCAAATATGACCTAAGGAACCATAGTCACCGCCCCTCCATGATCGTTCCTAGTCTTTTGCGTTTTTCAGCCAAAAAACTAGAATTCCGCGCGATTTCCATATTTTCGTGTGCTTTAGCCCACGCCTTCCAAGGGGTCCCGGGAACCCCGAACCCCGATCGCCTAAAACTTTTCCGGGCCATCAAATATGACCTAAGGAACTATAGTAACCACCCCGCCATTATCGTTCCTCATTTTTTGCATTTTTCGTCCAAACAACTAGAATTCCGCGCGATTCCCATATTTTTGTGTGTTATAGCCCACGCCTTCCGAGTGGTCCCGGGACCTCCTGACCCCTATCGCCTAAAATTTTTCCGAACTATCAAATACGACCTAATGAACCATAGTATCCGCCCCGCCATGATCGTTCCTCATTGTTTGCGTTTTTCGGCCAAACAACTAGAATTCCGCGCGATTCCCATATTTTTGTGTGTTATAGCCCACACCTTCCGACTGGTCCCGGGACCTCCGGACCCCTATCGCCTAATATTTTTCCCGACTATCAAATAAGACCAAAGGAACCATAGTCACCGCCCTACCAAGATCTTTCCACATTTTTTGCATGTTACTGAAAAAGACCTAGAATTTCGCCCGATTACCATATTTTTGTGTGCTATACCCACGCATTCCGAGTGGTCCCAAGAGCCGCGGACCCCGATCGCCTAAAATTTTTCCGGGCAATCAAATACGTCCTAAGGAATCATAGTATCCGCCCCGCCATGATCGTTCCTAGTCTTTTGCATTTTTCAGCCAAAAAACTAGAATTCCGCGCGATTTCCATATTTTCGTGTGCTTTAGCCCACGCCTTCCAAGGGGTCCCGGGAACCCCGAACCCCGATCGCCTAAAACTTTTCCGGGCCATCAAATACGACCTAAGGAACCATAGTAACCACCCCGCCATTATCGTTCCTCATTTTTTTTAGCATTTTTCGTCCAAACAACTAGAATTCCGCGCGATTCCCATATTTTTGTGTGTTATAGCCCACGCCTTCCGAGTGGTCCCGGGACCTCCTGACCCCTATCGCCTAAAATTTTTCCGAACTATCAAATACGACCTAATGAACCATAGTATCCGCCCCGCCATGATCGTTCCTCATTGTTTGCGTTTTTCGACCAAAAACTAGAATTCTGCGCGATTCCCATATTTTTGTGTGTTATAGCCCACACCTTCCGAGTGGTCCCGGGACCTCCGGACCCCTATCGCCTAATATTTTTCCCGACTATCAAATAAGACCAAAGGAACCATAGTCACCGCCCTACCAAGATCTTTCCACATTTTTTGCATGTTACTGAAAAAGACCTAGAATTTCGCCCGATTACCATATTTTTGTGTGCTATACCCACGCATTCCGAGTGGTCCCAAGAGCCGCGGACCCCGATCGCCTAAAATTTTTCCGGGCAATCAAATACGACCTAAGGAACCATAGTATCCGCCCCGCCATGATCGTTCCTTATTTTTTGCGTTTTTCGGCCAAACAACTAGAATTCCGAGCGATTGCCATATTTTCGTGTGCTATAGCCCACGCCTTCCGAGTGGGCCGTGCCCCCCGCACTCGGATCACCTAAAAAGTTTTTGGGCCATCACATAAGACCTAAGGAACCATATTCACCTTCCCGCCATGATCGTTTCTCATTTTTTGCATTTTTTGGCAAAACAACTAGAATTCCGCCCGATTCCCATATTTTCGTGTGCTATACCCACTCCTTACAAGTGGTCCCGGGTCTCCGGACCCCTATCGCCTAAAATTTTTTCGAACTATAAAATAAAACCTAAGGAACCATAGTCACCGCCCAGCCATGATCATTCCTTAATTTTTGCGTTTTTCGGCCAAACAACTAGAATTCCGCGCGATTCCCATATTTTCGTGTGTTATAGCCCACACCTTCCGAGTGGTCCCGGGACCTCAGGACCCCTATCGCCTAAAATTTTTTCGGACTATCAAATACGACCTAAGGAACCATAGTCACCGCCCAGCCATGATCATTCCTCATTTGTTGCGTTTTTCGGCCAAAAAACTAGAATTCCGCCCGATTACATATTTTTGTGTTCTATTGCCCACCCTTCCCAGTGGTTCCGGGACCCCCGGACCCCGATCGCCTAAAATTTTTTCGGGCCGTCAAATAGGACCTAAGGAACCATAGTAACCGCCCCGCCATCATCGTTTCTCATTTTTTGCATTTTTTGGCCAAAAAACTAGAATTACGCCCGATTCCCATATTTTCGTGTGCTATACCCACGCCTTCCAATTGGTCCGGGGAGCCGCAGACTCCGATCGCCTAACATTTTTCCGTACTATCAAATACGACCTAAGGTACCATAGTCACCTCCCCACCATGATCATTCAAATGCTTTGCATTTTTCGGCCAAAAAACTAGAATTCCGCGCGATTTGCATATTTTCGTGTGCTATGGCTTACGCCTTCCGAGTGGTCCCGGGAGTCATGGACCCCGATCGCCTAAAATTTTCCGGGCCATCAAATACGACCTAAAGAACTATAGTCACCGCCACGCCATGATCGTTCCTCATTTCTTGCGTTTTTCGGCCAAAAAACTAGAATTCCGCTCGATTACCATATTTTTGTGTGCTATTGCCCACGCCTTCCGAGTGGGCCGGGCCGCCAGACTCGGATCGCCTAAAAACATTTCGGGCCATCAATTAAGACCTAAGGAACCATAGTCACCGCCTCGCCATGTTCGTTCCTCACTTTTTGCAAATTTTGGCCAAAAAACGAGAATTCCGCCTGATTCCCATATTTTTGTGTGCTATCACCCACGCCTTCCGAGTGGGTCAGGGCCCTCGGAGCCGGATCGCCTAAAAATTTTCCGGACTATCAAATATGACCTAAGGAACCATAGTCACCGCCCCGCCATGATCGTTCCTAGTCTTTTGCGTTTTTCATCTAAAAAAACTAGAATTCCGCGCGATTTCCATATTTTTGTGTGATTTAGCGCACGCCTTCAAAGGGGTGCCGGGAACCCCGAACCCCGATCACCTAAAAATTTTCTGGACCATCAAATACGACCTAAGGAACCATAGTAACCACCCCGCCATGATCGTTCCTCATTTTTTGCGTTTTTCGGCCAAACAACTAGAATTTCGCCCGATTCCCATATTTTCGTGTGCTATACCCACGCATTCCGAGTGGTCCCAAGAGTCGCGGACCCCGATTGCCTAAAATTTTTCCGGACTATCAAATACGACCTAAGGAACCATAGTCACCGCCCAGCCATGATCATTCCTCATTTGTTGCGTGTTTCGGCCAAAAAACTAGAATTCCGCCCTATTACAATATTTTTGTGTGCTAGTGCCCACCCTTCCAAGTGGTTCCGGGACCCCCGGACCCCGATCGCCTAAAATTTTTCTGGGTTGTCAAATACGACTTAAGGAACCATAGTAACCGCCCCGCGATCATCGTTTCTCATTTTTTGCATTTTTCAGCAAAAAAACTAGAATTACGCCCGATTCCCATATTTTCGGGTGCTATACCCACGACTTCCAAGTGGTCCGGGGAGCCGCGGACCTCGATCGCCTAAAAATTTTCCGGACTATCAAATATGACCTAAGGTACCATAGTCACCGCCCCACCATGATCGTTCCAAATGCTTTGCATTTTTCGGCCAAAAACCTGGAACTCCGCGCGATTTGCATATTTCCGTGTGCAATAGCTTACGCCTTCCGAGTGGTCCCGGGAGCCGTGGACCCCGATCGCCTAAAATTTTTTGGGCCATCAAATACGACCTAAGGAACCATAATCATCGCATTGCCATGATCGTTCCTCATTTATTGCGTTTTTCGGCCAAAAAACTAGAATTTCGCTCGATTACCATATTTTTGTGTGCTATAGCCCACGCCTTCCGAGTGGGCCGGGCCACCGGACTCGGATCGCCTAAAAACATTTTGGGCCATCAATTAGTACCTAAGGAACCATAGTCACCGCCTCGCCATGATCGTTCCTCATTTTTTGCATTTTTTGGCAAAAAAAATTAGAATTCCGCCCAATTCCCATATTTTTGTGTGCTATCGCCCACGCCTTCCGAGTGGGTCGGGCCCCCCGGAGCTGGATCGCCTAAAAATTTTCCGGGCCCTCAAATACGACCTAAGGAACCATAGTAACCGCCCTGCCATGATCGTTCCTAGTCTTTTGCGTTTTTCAGCCAAAAAACTAGAATTCCGCGCGATTTCCATATTTTCGTGTGCTTTAGCCCACGCCTTCCAAGGGGTCCCGGGAACCCCGAACCCCGATCGCCTAAAAATTTTCCGGGCCATCAAATACGACCTAAGGAACCATAGTAACCACCCCGCCATGATCGTTCCTCATTTTTTGCGTTTTTCGGCCAAACAACTAGAATTTCGCGCGATTCCCATAATTTTGTGTGTTATAGCCCACGCCTTCCGAGTGGTCCCGGGACCTCCTGACCCCTATCGCCTTAAATTTTGCTGGACTATCAAATACGACCTAAGGAACCATAGTCACCGCCCCGCCATGATCGTTCCTCATTTATTGCATTTTTCGGCCAAAAAACTAGAATTCCGCTCGATTACCATATTTTTGTGTGCTATTGCCCACGCCTTCCGAGTGGGCCGGGCTGCCGGACTCAGATCGCCTAAAAAAATTTTGGGCCATCAATTAGGACCTAAGGAACCATAGTCACCGCCTCACCATGATCGTTCCTCATTTTTTGCATTTTAGGCCAAAAAACTAGAATTCCGCCCGATTCCCATATTTTTGTGTGCTATCGCCCACGCCTTCCGAGTGGGTCGGGCCCCTCGGAGTCGGATCGCCTAAAAATTTTCCGGACTATCAAATACGACCTAAGGAACCATAGTCACCGCCCCGCCTTCCGAGTGGTCCCGGGACCTCCGGACCCCTATCGCCTAATATTTTTCCGGACTATCAAATAAGACCAAAGGAACCATAGTCACCGCCCTGCCAAGATCTTTCCACATTTTTTGCATGTTACTGAAAAAAAACTAGAATTCCGCTCGATTACCATATTTTTGTGTGCTATCGCCCACGCCTTCCGAGTGGTCCCAAGAGCCGCGGACCCCGATCGCCTAAAATTTTTCCGGACTATCAAATAAGTCCTAAGGAACCATAGTCACCGCCCAGCCATGATCGTTCCTAGTTTTTTCCGTTTTTCGGCCAAAAAACTAGAATTCCGCTCGATTCCCATATTTTCGTATCCTATAGCCCACGCCTTCCAAGTCTTCGCCTCATTTTTTGCATTTTTGGCCAAAAGACTAGAATTTCGCCCGATTCCCATATTTTTGTGTGCTATCGCCCACGCCTTCCGAGTGGGTCGAGGCCCCCGGAGCCGGATCGCCTAAAACTTTTCCGGACTATCAAATACGACCTAAGGAACCATAGTCACTGCCCCGCCATGATCATTCCTTGTCTTTTGCGTTTTTCAGCCAAAAAACTAGAATTCCGTGCGATTTCCATATTTTCGTATGCTTTAGCCCACGCCTTCAAAGGGGTCCCGGGAACCCCGAACCCCGATCGTCTAAAACTTTTCCGGGCCATCAAATACAATCTAAGGAACCATAGTAACCACCCCGCCATGATCTTTCCTCATTTTTTGCGTTTTTCGGCCAAACAACTAGAATTCCGCGCGATTCCCATATTTTTGTGTGTTATAGCCCACGCCTTCCGAGTGGTCCCGGGACCTCCTGACCCCTATTGCCTAAAATTTTTTTGGACTATCAAATACGACCTAAGGAACCATAGTATCCGCCCCGCCATGATCGTTCTTCATTTTTTGCATTTTCGGCTAAACAACTAGAATTCCGCGCGATTCCCATATTTTTGTGTGTTATAGCCCACGCCTTCCGAGTGGTCCCGGGACCTCCGGACCCCTATCGCCTAATATTTTTCCGGACTATCAAATAAGACCAAAGGAACCATAGTCACCGCCCTGCCAAGATCTTTCCACATTTTTTGCATGTTACTGAAAAAGACCTAGAATTTTGCCCGATTCCCATATATTCGTGTGCTGTACCCACGCATTCCGAGTGGTCCAAAGAGCCGCGGACCCCGATCGCCTAAAAATTTTCCGGACTATCAAATAAGACCTAAGAAACCATAGTCACCGCCCAGCCATGATCGTTCCTAGTTTTTTCCATTTTTCGGCCAAAAAACTAGAATTCCGCGCGATTCCCATATTTTCGTGTCCTATAGCCCACGCTTCCAAGTGAACCCGGGAACTCCAGACACCTATCGCCTAAAATTTTTCCGGACTATCAAATTTGACCTAAGGAACAATAGACACCGCCCAGCCATGATCATTCCTCATTTGTTGCGTTTTTCTGCCAAAAATCTAGAATTCCGCCCGATTACAATATTTTTGTGTGCTATTGCCCACCCTTCCAGGTGGTTCCGGGACCCCCGGAACCCGATCGCCTAAAATTTTTACGGGCCATCAAATATGACCTAAGGAACCATAGTAACCTCCCCGCGATCATCGTTTCTTATGTTTTGCATTTTTTGGCCAAAAAACTAGAATTACGCCCGATTCCCATATTTTCGTGTACTATACCCACGCCTTCCAAGTGGTCTGGGGAGCCGCGGACCCCGATCGCCTAAAATTTTTCCGGTCTATCAAATACGACCTAAGGAACCATAGTCACCGCCCCACCATGATCGTTCCAAATGCTTTGCATTTTTTGCCCAAAAAACTAGAACTCCGCGCGATTTGCATATTTTCATGTGTATAGCTTACGCCTTCTGAGTGGTCCCGGGAGCCGTGGACCTCGATCGCCTAAAATTTTCCGGGCGATCAAATACGACCTAAGGAACCATAGTCACCACCCCGCCATGATCGTTCCTCATTTATTGCATTTTTCGGCCAAAAAACTAGAATTCCGCTCGATTACCATATTTTTGTGTGCTATTGCCCATGCCTTCCGAGTGGGCCAGGGCGCCGGACTCGGATCGCCTAAAAAATTTTCGGGCCATCAATTACGACCTAAGGAACCGTAGTCACCGTCTCGCCATGATAGTTCCTCATATTTTGCATTTTTGGCCAAAAAACTAGAATTCCGCTCGATTACCATATTTTTGTGTGCTATTGCCCACGCCTTCCGAGTGGGCCGGGCCGCCGAACTCGGGTCGCCTAAAAAAATTTCGGGCCATCAATTAGGACCTAAGGAACCATAGTCACCGCCTCGCCATGATCGTTCCTCATATTTTGCATTTTTTGGCCAAAAAACTAGAATTTCGCCCGATTCCCATAATTTTGTGTACTATCGCCCACGCCTTCCGAGTGGGTCGGGCCCCCCGGAGCCGGATCGCCTAAAATTTTTTCAGACTATCAAATACGACCTAAGGAACCATAGTCACCGCCCCGCCATGATTGTTCCTAGTCTTTTGCGTTTTTCAGCAAAAAATCCTAGAATTCCGCGTGATTTCATATTTTCGTGTGCTTTAGCCCACGCCTTCCAAGGGGTCCCGGGAACCCCGAACCCCGATCGCCTAAAAATTTTCCGGGCCATCAATTACGACTTAAGGAACCATAGTAACCACCCCACCATGATCGTTCCTCATTTTTTGCGTTTTTCGGCCAAACAACTAGAATTTCGCCCGATTCCCATATTTTCGTGTGCTATACCCACGCATTCCGAGTGGTCCCAAGAGACGCGGACCCCGATCGCCTAAAACTTTTCCGGACTATCAACTACGACCTAAGGAACCATAGTATCCGCCCCGCCATGTTCGTTCCTCATTTTTTTGCGTTTTTCGGCCAAACAACTAGAATTCCGCGCGATTCCCATATTTTTGTGTGTTATAGCCCACGCCTTCCGAGTGGTCCCGGGACCTCCGGACCCCTATCGCCTAATATTTTTCCGGACTATCAAATAAGACCAAAGGAACCATAGTCACCGCCCTGCCAAGATCTTTCCACATATTTTGCATGTTACTGAAAAAGACCTAGAATTTCGCCCGATTCCCATATTTTCATGTGCTATACCCATGCATTCCGAGTGGTCCCAAGAGCCGCGGACCTCGATCGCCTAAAAATTTTCCGGGCAATCGAATACGACATAAGGAACCATATTATCCGCCCTGCCATGATCTTTCCTTATTTTTTGCGTTTTTCGGCCAAACAACTAGAATTTCACGCGATTTCCATATGGCCGAAAAACGCAACAAATGAGGAATGATCATGGCTGGGAGGTGACTATGGTTCCTTAA
Organism: Nicotiana tabacum; assembly: GCF_000715075.1. Taxonomy (NCBI): domain Eukaryota; kingdom Viridiplantae; phylum Streptophyta; class Magnoliopsida; order Solanales; family Solanaceae; genus Nicotiana; species Nicotiana tabacum. The sequence continues at coordinate 44,695 of NW_027438310.1, forward strand.
GTCGTATTTGATAGTACCGAAAATTTTTAGGCGATAGGGTCCGGAGTTCCCGGGTTCACTTGGAAGGCGTGGGCTATAGGACACGAAAATATGGGAATTGCGCGGAATTCTAGTTTTTTGGCCGAAAAACAGAAAAAACTAGGAACGATCATGGCTGGGCGCTGACTATGGTTCCTTAGGTCTTATTTGATAGTCTGGAAAAATTTTAGGCGATAGGGGTCCGGAGACCCAGAACCACTCGGAAGGCGTGGGCTATATAACACACAAAAATATGGGATCGCGCGGAATTCTAGTTGTTTGGCCGAAAAACACAAAAAATGAGGAACGATCATGGCGGGGCGGATACTATGGTTCCTTAGGTCGTATTTGATATTCCGGAAAATTTTTAGGCGATAGGGGTCCGGAGGTCCCGGGACCACTCGGAAGGTGTGGGCTATAACACACAAAAATATGGGAATCGCGCGGAATTCTAGTTGTTTGGCCGAAAAATGCAAAAAATAAGGAACGATCATGGCGTGGCAGATACTATGGTTCCATAGGTCGTATTTGATTGCCCGGAAAAATTTTAGGCGGTCGGGGTCCGCGGCTCTTGGGACCACTCGGAAGGCGTGGGCAATAGCACATGAAAATATGGGAATCAGGCGAAATTCTAGGTCTTTTTCAGTAACATGCAAAAAATGTGGAAAGATCTTGACAGGGTAGTGTCAATGGTTCCTTAGGTCTTATTTGATAGTCCGGAAAAATTTTAGGCGATAGGGATCCGCAGGTCCCTGGACCACTCGGAAGGTGTGGGCTATGACACACAAAAATATGGGAATCGCGCGGAATTCTAGTTGTTTGGCCGAAAATCGCAAAACATAAGGAACGATCATGGCGGGGCGGATACTATGGTTCCTTAGGTCGTATTTTATTGCCCGGAAAAATTATAGGCGATTGGGGTCCGCGGCTCTTGGGACCACTCGGAATGCGTGGGTATAGCACACGAAAATATGGGAATCGGGCGAAATTCTAGGTCTTTTTCAGTAACATGCAAATAATTTGGAAAGATCTTGGTAGGGCGGTGACTATGGTTCCTTTGGTCTTATTTGATAGTCCGGAAAAATATTAGGCGATAGGGGTCCGGAGGTCCCGGGACCACTCGGAAGGCGTGGGATATAACACACAAAAATATGGGAATCGCGCGGAATTCTAGTTGTTTGGCCGAAAAACGCAAAAAATGAGGAACGATCATGGCGGGGCGGATACTATGGTTCCTTAGGTCGTATTTGATAGTCCGGAAAAATTTTAGGCGATAGGGGTCAGGAGGTCCCGGGTACACTCGGAAGGCGTGGGCTATAGCACACAAAAATATGGGAATCGCGCGGAATTCTAGTTGTTTGGCCGAAAAATGCAAAAAATGAGGAACGATCATGGCGAGGTGGTTACTATGGTTCCTTAGGTCGTATTTGACGGCCCGGAAAAATTTTAGGCGATCGGGGTCAGTGGGTCCCGGAACCACTTGGAAGGGTGGGCAATAGCACACAAAAATATTGTAATCGGGCGGAATTCTAGTTTTTTGGCCGAAAAACACAACAAATGAGGAATGATCATGGCTGGGAGGTGACTATGGTTCCTTAAGTCGTATTTGATAGTACCGAAAAATTTTAGGCGATAGGGGTCCGGAGTTCCCGGGTTCACTTGGAAGGCGTGGGCTATAGGACACGAAAATATGGGAATCGCGCGGAATTCTAGTTCTTCTGCCGAAAAACAGAAAAAACTAGGAACGATCATGGCTGGGCGCTGACTATGGTTCCTTAGGTCTTATTTGATAGTCTGGAAAAATTTTAGGCGATAGGGGTCCGGAGACCCAGGACCACTCGGAAGGCGTGGGCTATATAACACACAAAAATATGGGATCGCGCGGAATTCTAGTTGTTTGGCCGAAAAACACAAAAAATGAGGAAGGATCATGGCGGGGCGGATACTATGGTTCCTTAGGTCGTATTTGATATTCCAGAAAATTTTTAGGCGATAGGGGTCCGGAGGTCCCGGGACCACTCGGAAGGTGTGGGCTATAACACACAAAAATATGGGAATCGCGCGGAATTCTAGTTGTTTGGCCGAAAAATGCAAAAAATAAGGAACGATCATGGCGTGGCAGATACTATGGTTCCTTAGGTCGTATTTGATTGCCCGGAAAAATTTTAGGCGGTCGGGGTCCGCGGCTCTTGGGACCACTCGGAAGGCGTGGGCAATAGCACACGAAAATATGGGAATCGGGCGAAATTCTTGGTCTTTTTCAGTAACATGCAAAAAATGTGGAAAGATCTTGACAGGGCAGTGTCTTTGGTTCCTTAGGTCTTATTTGATAGTCCGGAAAAATTTTAGGCGATAGGGATCCGGAGGTCCCGGGACCACTCGGAAGGTGTGGGCTATGACACACAAAAATATGGGAATCGCGCGGAATTCTAGTTGTTTGGCCGAAAATCGCAAAACATAAGGAACGATCATGGCGGGGCGGATACTATGGTTCCTTAGGTCATATTTTATTGCCCGAAAAATTTTTAGGCGATTGGGGTCCGCGGCTCTTGGGACCACTCGGAATGCGTGGGTATAGCACACGTAAATATGGGAATCGGGCGAAATTCTAGGTCTTTTTCAGTAACATGCAAATAATTTGGAAAGATCTTGGCAGGGCGGTAACTATGGTTCCTTTGGTCTTATTTGATAGTCCGGAAAAATATTAGGCGATAGGGGTTCGGAGGTCCCGAGACCACTCGGAAGGCGTGGGGTATAACACACAAAAATATGGGAATCGCACGGAATTCTAGTTGTTTGGCCGAAAAACACAAAAAATGAGGAACGATCATGGCGGAGTGGATACTATGGTTCCTTAGGTCTTATTTGATAGTCCGGAAAAATTTTAGGAGATAGGGATCCGGAGGTCCCGGGACCACTCGGAAGGTGTGGGCTATAACACACAAAAATATGGGAATCACGCGGAATTCTAGTTGTTTGGCCGAAAATCGCAAAAAATAAGGAACAATCATGGCGGGGCGGATACTATGGTTCCTTATGTCGTATTTTATTGCCCGGAAAAATTATAGGCGATTGGGTTCCGCGGCTCTTGGGACCACTCAGAATGCGTGGGTATAGCACACGAAAATATGGGAATCGGGCGAAATTCTAGGTCTTTTTCAGTAACATGCAAATAATTTGGAAAGATCTTGGTAGGGCGGTGACTATGGTTCCTTTGGTCTTATTTGATAGTCCGGAAAGATATTAGGCGATAGGGGTCCGGAGGTCCCGGGACCACTCGGAAGGCGTGGGATATAACACACAAAAATATGGGAATCGCGCGAAATTCTAGTTGTTTGGACGAAAAATGCAAAAAATGAGGAACGATCATGGCGGGGCGGATACTATGGTTCCTTAGGTCGTATTTGATAGTCCGGAAAAATTTTAGGCGATAGGGGTCAGGAGGTCCTGGGTACACTCGGAAGGCTTGGGCTATAGCACACAAAAATATGGGAATCGCGCGGAATTCTAGTTGTTTGGCCGAAAAATGCAAAAAATGAGGAACGATCATGGCGAGGTGGTTACTATGGTTCCTTAGGTCGTATTTGACGGCCCGGAAAAATTTTAGGCGATCGGGGTCAGTGGGTCCCGGAACCACTTGGAAGGGTGGGCAATAGCACACAAAAATATTGTAATCGGGCGGAATTCTAGTTTTTTGGCCGAAAAACGCAACAAATGAGGAATGATCATGGCTGGGAAGTGACTATGGTTCCTTAAGTCATATTTGATAGTACCGAAAAATTTTAGGCGATAGGGGTCCGGAGTTCCCGGGTTCACTTGGAAGGCGTGGGCTATAGGACACGAAAATATGGGAATCACGCGGAATTCTAGTTTTTTGGCCGAAAAACAGAAAAAACTAGGAACGATCATGGCTGGGCGCTGACTATGGTTCCTTAGGTCTTATTTGATAGTCTGGAAAAATTTTAGGCGATAGGGGTCCGGAGACCCAGGACAACTCGGAAGGCGTGGGCTATATAACACACAAAAATATGGGATCGCGCGGAATTCTAGTTGTTTGGCCAAAAAACACAAAAAATGAGGAACGATCATGGCGGGGCGGATACTATGGTTCCTTAGGTCGTATTTGATATTCCGGAAAATTTTTAGGCGATAGGGGTCCGGAGGTCCCGGGACCACTCGGAAGGTGTGGGCTATAACACACAAAAATATGGGAATCGCGCGGAATTCTAGTTGTTTGGCCGAAAAATGCAAAAAATAAGGAACGATCATGGCGTGGCAGATACTATGGTTCCTTAGGTCATATTTGATTGCCCGGAAAAATTTTAGGCGGTCGGGGTCCGCGGCTCTTGGGACCACTCGGAAGGCGTGGACAATAGCACACGAAAATATGGGAATCGGGCGAAATTCTAGGTCTTTTTCAGTAACATGCAAAAAATGTGGAATGATCTTGACAGGGCAGTGTCTATGGTTCCTTAGGTCTTATTTGATAGTCCGGAAAAATTTTAGGCGATAGGGATCCGGAGGTTCCGGGGCCACTCGGAAGGTGTGGGCTATGACACACAAAAATATGGGAATCGCGCGGAATTCTAGTTGTTTGGCCGAAAATCGCAAAACATAAGGAACGATCATGGCGGGGCGGATACTATGGTTCCTTAGGTCATATTTTATTGCCCGGAAAATTTTTAGGCGATTGGGGTCCGCGGCTCTTGGGACCACTCGGAATGCGTGGGTATAGCACACGTAAATATGGGAATCGGGCGAAATTCTAGGTCTTTTTCAGTAACATGCAAATAATTTGGAAAGATCTTGGCAGGGCGGTAACTATGGTTCCTTTGGTCTTATTTGATAGTCCGGAAAAATATTAGGCGATAGGGGTCCGGAGGTCCCGGGACCACTCGGAAGGCGTGGGCTATAACACACAAAAATATGGGAATCGCACGGAATTCTAGTTGTTTGGCCGAAAAACACAAAAAATGAGGAACGATCATGGCGGAGTGGATACTATGGTTCCTTAGGTCTTATTTGATAGTCCGGAAAAATTTTAGGAGATAGGGATCCGGAGGTCCCGGGACCACTCGGAAGGTGTGGGCTATAACACACAAAAATATGGGAATCGCGCGGAATTCTAGTTGTTTGGCCGAAAATCACAAAATATAAGGAACAATCATGGCGGGGCGGATACTATGGTTCCTTAGGTCGTATTTTATTGCCCGGAAAAATTATAGGCGATTGGGGTCCGCGGCTCTTGGGACCACTCGGAATGCGTGGGTATAGCACACGAAAATATGGGAATCGGGCGAAATTCTAGGTCTTTTTCAGTAACATGCAAATAATTTGGAAAGATCTTGGCAGGGCGGTGACTATGGTTCCTTTGGTCTAATTTGATAGTCCGGAAAAATATTAGGCGATAGGGGTCCGGAGGTCCCGGGACCACTCGGAAGGCGTGGGATATAACACACAAAAATATGGGAATCGCGCGGAATTCTAGTTGTTTGGCCGAAAAATGCAAAAAAATGAGGAACGATCATGGCGGGGTGGATACTATGGTTCCTTAGGTCGTATTTGATAGTCCGGAAAAATTTTAGGCGAAAGGGGTCAGGAGGTCCCGGGTACAGTCGGAAGGCGTGGGCTATAGCACACAAAAATATAGGAATCGCGCGGAATTCTAGTTGTTTGGCCGAAAAATGCAAAAAATGAGGAACGATCATGGCGAGGTGGTTACTATGGTTCCTTAGGTCGTATTTGACGGCCCGGAAAAATTTTAGGCGATCGGGGTCAGTGGGTCCCGGAACCACTTGGAAGGGTGGGCAATAGCACACAAAAATATTGTAATCGGGCGGAATTCTAGTTTTTTGGCCGAAAAACGCAACAAATGAGGAATGATCATGGCTGGGAGGTGAGTATGGTTCCTTAAGTCGTATTTGATAGTACCGAAAAATTTTAGGTGATAGGGGTCCGGAGTTCCCGGGTTCACTTGGAAGGCGTGGTCTATAGGACACGAAAATATGGGAATCGCGCGGAATTCTAGTTTTTTGGCCGAAAAACAGAAAAAACTAGGAACGATCATGGCTGGGAGCTGACTATGGTTCCTTAGGTCTTATTTGATAGTCTGGAAAAATTTTAGGCGATAGGGGTCCGGAGACCCAGGACCACTCGGAAGGCGTGGGCTATATAACACACAAAAATATGGGATCGCGCGGAATTCTAGTTGTTTGGCCGAAAAACACAAAAAATGAGGAACGATCATGGCGGGGCGGATACTATGGTTCCTTAGGTCGTATTTGATATTCCGGAAAATTTTTAGGCGATAGGGGTCAGGAGGTCCCGGGACCACTCGGAAGGTGTGGGCTATAACACACAAAAATATGGGAATCGCGCGGAATTTTAGTTGTTTGGCCGAAAAATGCAAAAAATAAGGAACGATCATGGCGTGGCAGATACTATGGTTCCTTAGGTCATATTTGATTGCCCGGAAAAATTTTAGGCGGTCGGGGTCCGCGGCTCTTGGGACCACTCGGAAGGCGTGGGCAATAGCACACGAAAATATGGGAATCGGGCAAAATTCTAGGTCTTTTTCAGTAACATGCAAAAAATGTGGAAAGATCTTGACAGGGCAGTGTCTATGGTTCCTTAGGTCTTATTTGATAGTCCGGAAAAATTTTAGGCGATAGGGATCCGGAGGTCCCGGGACCACTCGGAAGGTGTGGGCTATGACACACAAAAATATGGGAATCGCGCGGAATTCTAGTTGTTTGGCCGAAAATCGCAAAACATAAGGAACGATCATGGCGGGGCGGATACTATGGTTCCTTAGGTCATATTTTATTGCCCGGAAAATTTTTAGGCGATTGGGGTCCGCGGCTCTTGGGACCACTCGGAATGCGTGGGTATAGCACACGTAAATATGGGAATCGGGCGAAATTCTAGGTCTTTTTCAGTAACATGCAAATAATTTGGAAAGATTTTGGCAGGGCGGTAACTATGGTTCCTTTTGTCTTATTTGATAGTCCGGAAAAATATTAGGCGATAGGGGTCCGGAGGTCCCGGGACCACTCGGAAGGCGTGGGCTATAACACACAAAAATATGGGAATCGCACGGAATTCTAGTTGTTTGGCCGAAAAACACAAAAAATGAGGAACGATCATGGCGGAGTGGATACTATGGTTCCTTGGGTCTTATTTGATAGTCCGGAAAAATTTTAGGAGATAGGGATCCGGAGGTCCCGGGACCACTCGGAAGGTGTGGGCTATAACACACAAAAATATGGGAATCGCGCGGAATTCTAGTTGTTTGGCCGAAAATCGCAAAAAATAAGGAACAATCATGGCGGGGTGGATACTATGGTTCCTTAGGTCGTATTTTATTGCCCGGAAAAATTATAGGCGATTGGGGTCCGCGGCTCTTGGGACCACTCGGAATGCGTGGGTATAGCACACGAAAATATGGGAAATCGGGCGAAATTCTAGGTCTTTTTCAGTAACATGCAAATAATTTGGAAAGATCTTGGCAGGGCGGTGACTATGGTTCCTTTGGTCTAATTTGATAGTCCGGAAAAATATTAGGCGATAGGGGTCCGGAGGTCCCGGGACCACTCGGAAGGCGTGGGATATAACACACAAAAATATGGGAATCGCGCGGAATTCTAGTTGTTCGGCCGAAAAATGCAAAAAATGAGGAACGATCATGGCAGGGCGGATACTATCGTTCCTTAGGTCGTATTTGATAGTCCGGAAAAATTTTAGGCAATAGGGGTCAGGAGGTCCCGGGTACACTCGGAAGGCGTGGGCTATAGCACACAAAAATATAGGAATCGCGCGGAATTTTAGTTGTTTGGCCGAAAAATGCAAAAAATGAGGAACGATCATGGCGAGGTGGTTACTATGGTTCCTTAGGTCGTATTTGACGGCCCGGAAAAATCTTAGGCGATCGGGGTCAGTGGGTCCCGGAACCACTTGGAAGGGTGGGCAATAGCACACAAAAATATTGTAATCGGGCGGAATTCTAGTTTTTTGGCCGAAAAACGCAACAAATGAGGAATGATCATGGCTGGGCGGTGACTATGGTTCCTTAGGTCGTATTTGATAGTACGGAAAAATTTTAGGCGATAGGGGTCCGGAGTTCCCGGGTTCACTTGGAAGGCATGGGCTATAGGACACGAAAATATGGGAATCGCGCGGAATTCTAGTTTTTTGGCCGAAAAACAGAAAAAACTAGGAACGATCATGGCTAGGCAGTGACTATGGTTCCTTAGGTCTTATTTGATAGTCTGGAAAAATTTTAGGCGATAGGGGTCCGGAGACCCAGGACCACTCGGAAGGCGTGGGCTATATAACACACAAAAATATGGGATCGCGCGGAATTCTAGTTGTTTGGCCGAAAAACACAAAAAATGAGGAACGATCATGGCGGGGCAGATACTATGGTTCCTTAGGTTGTATTTGATAGTCCGGAAAAATTTTAGGCGATAGGGGTCCGGAGGTCCCGGGACCACTCGGAAGGTGTGGGCTATAACACACAAAAATATGGGAATCGCGCGGAATTCTAGTTGTTTGGCCGAAAAATGCAAAATATAAGGAACGATCATGGCGTGGCAGATACTATGGTTCCTTAGGTCGTATTTGATTGCCCGGAAAAATTTTAGGCGATCGGGCTTTTTCAGTAACATGCAAAAAATGTGGAAAGATCTTGACAGGGCGGTGTCTATGGTTCCTTAGGTCTTATTTTATAGTCCGGAAAAATTTTAGGCGATAGGGATCCGGAGGTCCCGGGACCACTCGGAAGGTGTGGGCTATAACACACAAAAATATGGGAATCGCGCGGAATTCTAGTTGTTTGGCCGAAAATCGCAAAAAATAAGGAACGATCATGGCGGGGCGGATACTATGGTTCCTTTGGTCGTATTTTATTGCCAGGAAAGTTTTTAGGCGATTGGGGTCCGCGGCTCTTGGGACCACTCGGAATGCGTGGGTATAGCACACGTAAATATGGGAATCGGGCGAAATTTTAGGTCTTTTTCAGTAACATGCAAATAATTTGGAAAGATCTTGGCAGAGCGGTGACTATGGTTCCTTTGGTCTTATTTGATAGTCCGGAAAAATATTAGGCGATAGGGGTCCGGAGGTCCCGGGACCACTCGGAAGGCGTGGGCTATAACACACAAAAATATGGGAATCGCGCGAAATTCTAGTTGTTTGGCCGAAAAACGCAAAAAATGAGGAACGATCATGGCGGGGCGGATACTATGGTTCCTTAGGTCATATTTGATAGTCCGGAAAAATTTTAGGCGATAGGGGTCCGGAGTTCCCGGGTTCACTTGGAAGGCGTGTGCTATAGGACACGAAAATATGGGAATCGCGCGGAATTCTAGTTTTTTGGCCGAAAGACAGAAAAAACTAGGAACGATCATGGCTAGGCGGTGACTATGGTTCCTTAGGTCTTATTTGATAGTCCGGAAAAATTTTAGGCGATAGGGGTCCGGAGACCCAGGACCACTCGGAAGGCGTGGGCTATATAACACACAAAAATATGGGATCGCGCGGAATTCTAGTTGTTTGGCCGAAAACACAAAACATGAGGAACGATCATGGCGGGGCGTATACTATGGTTCCTTAGGTCGTATTTGATAGTCCGGAAAATTTTTAGGCGATAGGGGTCCGGAGGTCACGGGACCACTCGGAAGGTGTGGGCTATAACACAAAAAAATATGGGAATCGCGCGGAATTCTAGTTGTTTGGCCGAAAAATGCAAAAAATAAGGAACGATCATGGCATGGCAGATACTATGGTTCCTTAGGTCGTATTTGATTCCCCGGAAAACTTTTAGGCGATCGGGGTCCGCGGCTCTTGGGACCACTCAGAAGGCGTGGGCAATAGCACACGAAAATATGGGAATCGGGCGAAATTCTAGGTCTTTTTCAGTAACATGCAAAAAATGTGGAAAGATCTTGACAGGGCGGTGTCTATGGTTCCTTAGGTCTTATTTGATAGTCCGGAAAAATATTAGGGGATAGGGGTACGGAGGTCCCGGGACCACTCGGAAGGCGTGGGCTATAACACACAAAAATATGGGAATCGCGCGAAATTCTAGTTGTTTGGCCGAAAAACGCAAAAAATGAGGAACGATCATGGCGGGGCGGATACTATGGTTCCTTAGGTCGTATTTGATAGTCCGGAAAAAATTTAGGCGATAGGGGTCCGGAGTTCCCGGGTTCACTTGGAAGGCGTGTGCTATAGGACACGAAAATATGGGAATCGCGCGGAATTCTTGTTTTTTGGCCGAAAAACAGAAAAAAACTAGGAACGATCATGGCTAGGCGGTGACTATGGTTCCTTAGGTCGTATTTGATAGTACGGAAAAATTTTAGGCGATAGGGGTCCGGAGTTCCCGGGTTCACTTTGAAGGCATGGGCTATAGGACACGAAAATATGGGAATCGCGCGGAATTCTAGTTTTTTGGCCGAAAAACAGAAAAAACTAGGAACGATCATGGCTAGGCGGTGACTATGGTTCCTTAGGTCTTATTTGATAGTCTGGAAAAATTTTAGGCGATAGGGGTCCGGAGACCCAGGACCACTCGGAAGGCGTGGGCTATATAACACACAAAAATATGGGATCGCGCGGAATTCTAGTTGTTTGGCCGAAAAACACAAAAAATGAGGAACGATCATGGCGGGGCGGATACTATGGTTCCTTAGGTCGTATTTGATAGTCCGGAAAAATTTTAGGCGATAGGGGTCCGGAGGTCCCGGGACCACTCGGAAGGTGTGGGCTATAACACACAAAAATATGGGAATCGCGCGGAATTCTAGTTGTTTGGCCGAAAAATGCAAAAAATAAGGAACGATCATGGCGTGGCAGATACTATGGTTCCTTAGGTCGTATTTGATTGCCCGGAAAAATTTTAGGCGATCGGGGTCCGCGGCTCTTGGGACCACTCGGAAGGCGTGGGCAATAGCACACGAAAATATGGGAATCGGGCGAAATTCTAGGTCTTTTTCAGTAACAGGCAAAAAATGTGGAAAGATCTTGACAGGGCGGTGTCTATGGTTCCTTAGGTCTTATTTGATAGTCCGGAAAAATTTTAGGCGATAGGGATCCGGAGGTCCCGGGACCACTCGGAAGGTGTGGGCTATAACACACAAAAATATGGGAATCGCGCGGAATTCTAGTTGTTTGGCCGAAAATCGCAAAAAATAAGGAACGATCATGGCGGGGCGGATACTATGGTTCCTTAGGTCGTATTTTATTGCCCGGAAAATTTTTAGGCGATTGGGGTCCGCGGCTCTTGGGACCACTCGGAATGCGTGGGTATAGCACACGTAAATATGGGAATCGGGCGAAATTCTAGGTCTTTTTCAGTAACATGCAAATAATTTGGAAAGATCTTGGCAGAGCGGTGACTATGGTTCCTTTGGACTTATTTGATAGTCCGGAAAAATATTAGGCGATAGGGATCCGGAGTTCCCGGGACCACTCGGAAGGCGTGGGCTATAACACACAAAAATATGGGAATCGCGCGAAATTCTAGTTGTTTGGCCGAAAAACGCAAAAAATGAGGAACGATCATGGCGGGGCGGATACTATGGTTCCTTAGGTCGTATTTGATAGTCCGGAAAAATTTTAGGCGATAGGGGTCCGGAGTTCCCGGGTTCACTTGGAAGGCGTGTGCTATAGGACACGAAAATATGGGAATCGCGCGGAAATCTAGTTTTTTGGCCGAAAAATAGAAAAAACTAGGAACGATCATGGCTAGGCGGTGACTATGGTTCCTTAGGTCTTATTTGATAGTCCGGAAAAATTTTAGGCGATAGGGGTCCGGAGACCCAGGACCACTCGGAAGGCGTGGGCTATATAACACACAAAAATATGGGATCGCGCGGAATTCTAGTTGTTTGGCCGAAAAACACAAAAAATGAGGAACGATCATGGCGGGGCGGATACTATGGTTCCTTAGGTCGTATTTGATAGTCCGGAAAATTTTTAGGCGATAGGGGTCCGGAGGTCCCGGGACCACTCGGAAGGTGTGGGCTATAACACACAAAAATATGGGAATCGCGCGGAATTCTAGTTGTTTGGCCGAAAAATGCAAAAAATAAGGAACGATCATGGCGTGGCAGATACTATGGTTCCTTAGGTCGTATTTGATTCCCCGGAAAAATTTTAGGCGATCGGGGTCCGCGGCTCTTGGGACCACTCAGAAGGCGTGGGCAATAGCACACGAAAATATGGGAATCAGGCGAAATTCTAGGTCTTTTTCAGTAACATGCAAAAAATGTGGAAAGATCTTGACAGGGCGGTGTCTATGGTTCCTTAGGTCTTATTTGATAGTCTGGAAAAATATTAGGCGATAGGGGTACGGAGGTCCCGGGACCACTCGGAAGGCGTGGACTATAACACACAAAAATATGGGAATCACGCGAAATTCTAGTTGTTTGGCCGAAAAATGCAAAAAATGAGGAACGATCATGGCGGGGCGGATACTATGGTTCCTTAGGTCGTATTTGATAGTCCGGAAAAAATTTAGGCGATAGGGGTCCGGAGTTCCCGGGTTCACTTGGAAGGCATGTGCTATAGGACACGAAAATATGGGAATCGCGCGGAATTCTAGATTTTTGGCCGAAAAATAGAAAAAACTAGGAACGATCTTGGCAGGGCGGTAACTATGGTTCCTTTGGTCTTATTTGATAGTCCGGAAAAATATTAGGCGATAGGGGTCGGAGGTCCCGGGACCACTCGGAAGGCGTGGGCTATAACACACAAAAATATGGGAATCGCACGGAATTCTAGTTGTTTGGCCGAAAAACACAAAAAATGAGGAACGATCATGGCGGAGTGGATACTATGGTTCCTTAGGTCTTATTTGATAGTCCGGAAAAATTTTAGGAGATAGGGATCCGGAGGTCCTGGGACCACTCGGAAGGTGTGGGCTATAACACACAAAAATATGGGAATCGCGCGGAATTCTAGTTGTTTGGCCGAAAATCGCAAAAAATAAGGAACAATCATGGCGGGGCGGATACTATGGTTCCTTAGGTCGTATTTTATTGCCCGGAAAAATTATAGGCGATTGGGGTCCGCGGCTCTTGGGACCACTCGGAATGCGTGGGTATAGCACATGAAAATATGGGAATCGGGCGAAATTCTAGGTCTTTTTCAGTAACATGCAAATAATTTGGAAAGATCTTGGCAGGGCAGTGACTATGGTTCCTTTGGTCTAATTTGATAGTCCGGAAAAATATTAGGCGATAGGGGTCCGGAGGTCCCGGGACCACTCGGAAGGCGTGGGATATAACACACAAAAATATGGGAATCGCGCGGAATTCTAGTTGTTTGGCCGAAAAATGCAAAAAATGAGGAACGATCATGGCGGGGCGGATACTATGGTTCCTTAGGTCGTATTTGATAGTCCGGAAAAATTTTAGGCGATAGGGGTCAGGAGGTCCCGGGTACACTCGGAAGGCGTGGGCTATAGCACACAAAAATATGGGAATCGCGCGGAATTTTAGTTGTTTGGCCGAAAAATGCAAAAAATGAGGAACGATCATGGCGAGGTGGTTACTATGGTTCCTTAGGTCGTATTTGACGGCCCGAAAAAATTTTAGGCGATCGGGGTCAGTGGGTCCCGGAACCACTTGGAAGGGTGGGCAATAGCACACAAAAATATTGTAATCGGGCGGAATTCTAGTTTTTTGGCCGAAAAATGCAACAAATGAAGAATGATCATGGCTGGGCGGTGACTATGGTTCCTTAGGTCATATTTGATAGTACGGAAAAATTTTAGGCGATAGGGGTCCGGAGTTCCCGGGTTCACTTGGAAGGCGTGGGCTATAGGACACGAAAATATGGGAATCGCGCGGAATTCTAGTTTTTTGGCCGAAAAATAGAAAAAACTAGGTACGATCATGGCTAGGCGGTGACTATGGTTCCTTAGGTCTTATTTGATAGTCTGGAAAAATTTTAAGCGATAGGGGTCCGGAGACCCAGGACCAATCGGAAGGCGTGGGCTATATAACACACAAAAATATGGGATCGCGCGGAATTCTAGTTGTTTGGCCGAAAAACACAAAAAATGAGGAACGATCATGGCGGGGCGGATACTATGGTTCCTTAGGTCGTATTTGATAGTCCGGAAAAATTTTTTGCGATAGGGGTCCGGAGGTCCCGGGACCACTCGGAAGGTGTGGGCTATAACACACAAAAATATGGGAATCGCGCGGAATTCTAGTTGTTTGGCCGAAAAATGCAAAAAATAAGGAACGATCATGGAGTGGCAGATACTATGGTTCCTTAGGTCGTATTTGATTGCCCGGAAAAATTTTAGGCGATCGGGGTCCGCGGCTCTTGGGACCACTCGGAAGGCGTGGGCAATAGCACACGAAAATATGGGAAATGGGCGAAATTCTAGGTCTTTTTCAGTAACATGCAAAAAATGTGGAAAGATCTTGACAGGGCGGTGTCTATGGTTCCTTAGGTCTTAATTGATAGTCCGGAAAAATTTTAGGCGATAGGGATCCGGAGGTCCCGGGACCACTCAGAAGGTGTGGGCTATAACACACAAAAATATGGGAATCGCGCGGAATTCTAGTTGTTTGGCCGAAAATCGCAAAAAATAAGGAACGATCATGGCGGGGCGGATACTATGGTTCCTTAGGTCGTATTTTATTGCCCGGAAAAATTTTAGGCGATTGGGGTCCGCGGCTCTTGGGACCACTCGGAATGTGCGGGTATAGCACACGAAAATATGGGAATCGGGCGAAATTCTAGGTCTTTTTCAGTAACATGCAAAAAATGTGGAAAGATCTTAACAGGGCGGTGACTATGGTTCCTTTGGTCTTATTTGATAGTCCGGAAAAATATTAGGCGATAGGGGTCCGGAGGTCCCGGGACCACTTGGAAGGCGTGGGCTATAACACACAAAAATATGGAAATCGCGCGGAATTCTAGTTGTTTGGCCGAAAAACGCAAAAAATGAGGAACGATCATGGCAGGGGGGATACTATGCTTCCTTAGGTCATATTTGATAGTCCGAAAAAATTTTAGGCGATAGGGGTCAGGAGGTCCCGGGACCACTCGGAAGGCGTGGGCTATAACACACAAAAATATGGGAATCGCGCGGAATTCTAGTTGTTTGGCAGAAAAACACAAAAAATGAGGAACGATCATGGCGGGGCGGATACTATGGTTCCTTAGGTCGTATTTGATAGTCCGGAAAAATTTTAGGCGATAGGGGTCCGGAGTTCCCGGGTTCACTTGGAAGGCGTGTGCTATAGGACACGAAAATATGGGAATCGCGCGGAATTCTAGTTTTTTGGCCGAAAAACAGAAAAAACTAGGAAGATCATGGCTGGGCGGTGACTATGGTTCCTTAGGTCTTATTTGATAGTCCGGAAAAATTTTAGGCGATAGGGGTCCGGAGACCCAGGACCACTCGGAAGGCGTGGGCTATATAACACACAAAAATATGGGATCGCGCGGAATTCTAGTTGTTTGGCCGAAAAACACAAAAAATGAGGAACGATCATGGCGGGGCGGATACTATGGTTCCTTAGGTCGTATTTGATAGTCCGGAAAATTTTTAGGCGATAGGGGTCTGGAGGTCCCGGGACCACTCGGAAGGTGTGGGCTATAACACACAAAAATATGGGAATCGCGCGGAATTCTAGTTGTTTGGCCGAAAAATGCAAAAAATAAGGAACGATCATGGCGTGGCAGATACTATGGTTCCTTAGGTCGTATTTGATTCCCCGGAAAAATTTTAGGCGATCGGGGTCCGCGGCTCTTGGGACCACTCGGAAGGCGTGGGCAATAGCACACGAAAATATGGGAATCGGGCGAAATTCTAGGTCTTTTTCAGTAACATGCAAAAAATGTGGAAAGGTCTTGACAGGGCGGTGACTATGGTTCCTTAGGTCTTATTTGATAGTCCGGAAAAATATTAGGGGATAGGGGTACGGAGGTCCCGGGACCACTCGGAAGGCGTGGGCTATAACACACAAAAATATGGGAATCGCGCGAAATTCTAGTTGTTTGGCCGAAAAACGCAAAAAATAAGGAACGATCATGGCGGGGTGGATACTATGGTTCCTTAGGTCGTATTTGATAGTCCGGAAAAATTTTAGGCGATTGGGGTCCGGAGTTTACGGGTTCACTTGGAAGGCGTGTGCTATAGGACAAGAAAATATGGGAATCGCGCGGAATTCAAGTTTTTTGGCCGAAAAATAGAAAAAACTAGGAACGATCATGGCTGGGTGGTGACTATGGTTCCTTAGGTCTTATTTGATAGTCCGGAAAAATTTTAGGCGATAGGGGTCCAGAGACCCGGGACCACTCGGAAGGCGTGGGCTATAACACACAAAAATATGGGATCGCACGGAATTCTAGTTGTTTGGCCGAAAAACACAAAAAATGAGGAACGATCATGGCGGGGTGGATACTATGGTTACTTAGGTCGTATTTGATAGTCCGGAAAAAGTTTAGGCGATAGGGGTCCGGAGGTCCCGGGACCACTCGGAAGGTGTGGGCTATAACACACAAAAATACGGGAATCGCGCGGAATTCTAGTTGTTTGGCCGAAAATCACAAAAAATAAGGAACGATCATGGCGGGGCAGATACTATGGTTCCTTAGGTCATATTTGATTGCCCGGAATAATTTTAGGCGATCGGGGTCCGCGGCTCTTGGGACCACTCAGAATGCGTGGGTATAGCACACGAAAATATGGGAATCGGGCAAAATTCTAGGTCTTTTTCAGTAACATGCAAAAAAAGTGGAAAGATCTTGACAGGGCGGTGACTATGGTTCCTTTGGTCTTATTTGATAGTCCGGAAAAATATTAGGCGATAGGGATCCGGAGGTCCCGGGACCACTCGAAAGGCGTGGGCTATAACACACAAAAATATGGGAATCGCGCGGAATTCTAGTTGTTTGGGCGAAAAATGCAAAAAATGACGAACGATCATGGCGGGGCGGATACTATGGTTCCTTAGGTCGTATTTGATAGTCCGATAAAATTTTAGGCGATAGGGGTCATGAGGTCCCGGGACCACTCGGAAGGCGTGGGCTATAACACACAAAAATATGGGAATCGCGCGGAATTCTAGTTGTTTGGCCGAAAAACGCAAACAATGAGGAACGATCATGGCGGGGTGGTTACTATGGTTCCTTAGGTCTTATTTGATAGTCCGGAAAAATATTAGGCGATAGGGGTCCGGAGGTCCCGGGACCACTCGGAAGGCGTGGGCTATAACACACAAAAATATGGGAATCGCGCGAAATTCTAGTTGTTTGGCCGAAAAACGCAAAAAATGAGGAATGATCATGGCGGGGCGGATACTATGGTTCCTTAGGTCGTATTTGATAGTCCGGAAAAATTTTAGGCGATAGGGATCCGGAGGTCCCGGGACCACTCGGAAGGTGTGGGCTATAACACACAAAAATATGGGAATCGCGCGGAATTCTAGTTGTTTGGCCGAAAATCGCAAAAAATAAGGAAAGATCATGGCGGGGCGGATACTATGGTTCCTTAGGTCATATTTGATTGCCCGTAAAAATTTTAGGCGATCGGGGTCCGCGGCTCTTGGGACCACTCGGAATGCGTGGGTATAGCACACGAAAATATGGGAATCGAGCGAAATTCTAGGTCTTTTTCAGTAACATGCAAAAAATGTGGAAAGATCTTGACAGGGCGGTGACTATGGTTCCTTTGGTCTTATTTGATAGTCCAGAAAAATATTAGGCGATAGGGGTTCGGAGGTCCCGGGACCACTCGGAAGGCGTGGGCTATAACACACAAAAATATGGGAATCGCGCGGAATTCTAGTTGTTTGGCCGAAAAATGCAAAAAATGAGGAACGATCATGGCTGGGCGGATACTATGGTTCCTTAGGTCGTATTTGATAGTCCGAAAAAATTTTAGGCGATAGGGGTCAGGAGGTCCCGGGACCACTCGGAAGGCGTGGGCTATAACACACAAAAATATGGGAATCGCGCGAAATTCTAGTTGTTTGGCCGAAAAACGCAAACAATGAGGAACGATCATGGCGGGGTGGTTACTATGGTTCCTTAGGTCTTATTTGATAGTCCGGAAAAATATTAGGCGATAGGGGTCCGGAGGTCCCGGGACCACTCGGAAGGCGTGGGCTATAACACACAAATATATGGGAATCGCGCGGAATTCTAGTTGTTTGGCCGAAAATCGCAAAAAATAAGGAACGATCATGGCGGGGCGGATACTATAGTTCCTTAGGTCGTATTTTATTGCCCGGAAAAATTTTAGGCGATTAGGGTCCGCGGCTCTTGGGACCACTCGGAATGCGTGGGTATAGCACACGAAAATATGGGAATCGGGCAAAATTCTAGGTCTTTTTCAGTAACATGCAAAAAATGTGGAAAGATCTTGACAGGGCGGTGACTATGGTTCCTTTGGTCTTATTTGATAGTCCGGAAAAATATTAGGCGATAGGGGTCCGGAGGTCCCGGGATCACTCGGAAGGCGTGGGCTATAACACACAAAAATATGGGAATCGCGCGAAATTCTAGTTGTTTGGCTGAAAAACGCAAAAAATGACGAACGATCATGGCGGGGCGGATACTATGGTTCCTTAGGTCGTATTTGATAGTCCGAAAAAAATTTAGGCGATATGGGTCAGGTGGTCCCGGGACCACTCGGAAGGCGTGGGCTATAACACACAAAAATATGGGAATCGCGCGGAATTCTAGTTGTTTGGTCGAAAAATGCAAACAATGAGGAACGATCATGGCAAGGCGGATACTATGGTTCCTTAGGTCGTATTTGATAGTCCGAAAAAATTTTAGGCGATAGGGGTTAGGAGGTCCCGGGACCACTCGGAAGGCGTGGGCTATAACACACAAAAATATGGGAATCGCGCGGAATTCTAGTTGTTTGGCCGAAAAACGCAAACAATGAGGAACGATCATGGCGGGGTGGTTACTATGGTTCCTTAGGTCTTATTTGATAGTCCGGAAAAATATTAGGCGATAGGGGTCCGGAGGTCCCGGGACCACTCGGAAGGCGTGGGCTATAACACACAAAAATATGGGAATCGCGCGGAATTCTAGTTGTTTGGCCGAAAAACGCAAAAAATAAGGAACGATCATGGCGGGGCGGATACTACAGTTCCTTAGGTCGTATTTTATTGCCCGGAAAAATTTTAGGCGATTGGGGTCCGCGGCTCTTGGGACCACTCGGAATGCGTGGGTATAGAACACGAAAATATGGGAATCGGGCAAAATTCTAGGTCTTTTTCAGTAACATGCAAAAAATGTGGAAAGATCTTGACAGGGCGGTGACTATGGTTCCTTTGGTCTTATTTGATAGTCCGGAAAAATATTAGGCGATAGGGGTCCGGAGGTCCCGCGACCACTCGGAAGGCGTGGGCTATAACACACAAAAATATGGGAATCGCGCGGAATTCTAGTTGTTTGGCCGAAAAACGCAAAAAGTAAGGAACGATCATGGCGGGGCGGATACTATGGTTCCTTAGGTCATATTTGATAGTCCGGAAAAATTTTAGGCGATAGGGATCCGGAGGTCCCGGGACCACTCGGAAGGTGTGGGCTATAACACACAAAAATATGGGAATCGCGCGGAATTCTAGTTGTTTGGCCGAAAATCGCAAAAAATAAGGAAAGATCATGGCGGGGCGGATACTATGGTTCCTTAGGTCATATTTGATTGCCCGTAAAAATTTTAGGCGATCGGGGTCCGCGGCTCTTGGGACCACTCGGAATGCGTGGGTATAGCACACGAAAATATGGGAATCGAGCGAAATTCTAGGTCTTTTTCAGTAACATGCAAAAAATGTGGAAAGATCTTGACAGGGCGGTGACTATGGTTCCTTTGGTCTTATTTGATAGTCCAGAAAAATATTAGGCGATAGGGGTTCGGAGGTCCCGGGACCACTCGGAAGGCGTGGGCTATAACACACAAAAATATGGGAATCGCGCGGAATTCTAGTTGTTTGGCCGAAAAATGCAAAAAATGAGGAACGATCATGGCTGGGCGGATACTATGGTTCCTTAGGTCGTATTTGATAGTCCGAAAAAATTTTAGGCGATAGGGGTCAGGAGGTCCCGGGACCACTCGGAAGGCGTGGGCTATAACACACAAAAATATGGGAATCGCGCGAAATTCTAGTTGTTTGGCCGAAAAACGCAAACAATGAGGAACGATCATGGCGGGGTGGTTACTATGGTTCCTTAGGTCTTATTTGATAGTCCGGAAAAATATTAGGCGATAGGGGTCCGGAGGTCCCGGGACCACTCGGAAGGCGTGGGCTATAACACACAAATATATGGGAATCGCGCGGAATTCTAGTTGTTTGGCCGAAAATCGCAAAAAATAAGGAACGATCATGGCGGGGCGGATACTATAGTTCCTTAGGTCGTATTTTATTGCCCGGAAAAATTTTAGGCGATTAGGGTCCGCGGCTCTTGGGACCACTCGGAATGCGTGGGTATAGCACACGAAAATATGGGAATCGGGCAAAATTCTAGGTCTTTTTCAGTAACATGCAAAAAATGTGGAAAGATCTTGACAGGGCGGTGACTATGGTTCCTTTGGTCTTATTTGATAGTCCGGAAAAATATTAGGCGATAGGGGTCCGGAGGTCCCGGGATCACTCGGAAGGCGTGGGCTATAACACACAAAAATATGGGAATCGCGCGAAATTCTAGTTGTTTGGCTGAAAAACGCAAAAAATGACGAACGATCATGGCGGGGCGGATACTATGGTTCCTTAGGTCGTATTTGATAGTCCGAAAAAAATTTAGGCGATATGGGTCAGGTGGTCCCGGGACCACTCGGAAGGCGTGGGCTATAACACACAAAAATATGGGAATCGCGCGGAATTCTAGTTGTTTGGCCGAAAAACACAAAAAATGAGGAACGATCATGGCGGGGTGGATACTATGGTTCCTTAGGTCGTATTTGATAGTCCGGAAAAAGTTTAGGCGATAGGGGTCCGGAGGTCCCGGGACCACTCGGAAGGTGTGGGCTATAACACACAAAAATACGGGAATCGCGCGGAATTCTAGTTGTTTGGCCGAAAATCACAAAAAATAAGGAACGATCATGGCGGGGCAGATACTATGGTTCCTTAGGTCATATTTGATTGCCCGGAATAATTTTAGGCGATCGGGGTCCGGAGGTCCCGGGACCACTCGGAAGGCGTGGGCTATAACACACAAAAATATGGGAATCGCGCGGAATTCTAGTTGTTTGGCCGAAAATCGCAAAAAATAAGGAACGATCATGGCGGGGCGGATACAACAGTTCCTTAGGTCGTATTTTATTGCCCGGAAAAATTTTAGGCGATTGGGGTCCGCGGCTCTTGGGACCACTCGGAATGCGTGGGTATAGAACACGAAAATATGGGAATCGGGCAAAATTCTAGGTCTTTTTCAGTAACATGCAAAAAATGTGGAAAGATCTTGACAGGGCGGTGACTATGGTTCCTTTGGTCTTATTTGATAGTCCGGAAAAATATTAGGCGATAGGGGTCCGGAGGTCCCGCGACCACTCGGAAGGCGTGGGCTATAACACACAAAAATATGGGAATCGCGCGGAATTCTAGTTGTTTGGCCGAAAAACGCAAAAAGTAAGGAACGATGATGGCGGGGCGGATACTATGGTTCATTAGGTCGTATTTGATATTCCGGAAAAATTTTAGGCGATAGGGGTCAGGAGGTCCCGGGACCACTCGGAAGGCGTGGGTTATAACACACAAAAATATGGGAATCGCGCGGAATTCTAGTTGTTTGGCCGAAAAACGCAAACAATGAGGAACGATCATGGCGGGGTGGTTACTATGGTTCCTTAGGTCTTATTTGATAGTCCGGAAAAATATTAGGCGATAGGGGTCCGGAGGTCCCGGGACCACTCGGAAGGCGTGGGCTATAACACACAAAAATATGGGAATCGCGCGAAATTCTAGTTGTTTGGCCGAAAAACGCAAAAAATGAGGAACGATCATGGCGGGGCGGATACTATGGTTCCTTAGGTCGTATTTGATAGTCCGAAAAATTTTTAGGCGATAGAGGTCCGGAGGTCCCGGGACCACTCGGAAGGTGTGGGCTATAACACACAAAAATATGGGAATCGCGCGGAATTCTAGTTGTTTGGCCGAAAAATGCAAAAAATAAGGAACGATCATGGCGTGGCAGATACTATGGTTCCTTAGGTCGTATTTGATTCCCCGGAAAAATTTTAGGCGATCGGGGTCCGCGTCTCTTGGGACCACTCGGAAGGCGTGGGCAATAGCACACGAAAATATGGGAATCGGGCGAAATTCTAGGTCTTTTTCAGTAACATGCAAAAAATGTGGAAAGATCTTGACAGGGCGGTGTCTATGGTTCCTTAGGTCTTATTTGATAGTCCGGAAAAATATTAGGGGATAGGGGTACGGAGGTCCCGGGACCACTCGGAAGGCGTGGGCTATAACACACAAAAATATGGGAATCGCGTGAAATTCTAGTTGTTTGGCCGAAAAAACGCAAAAAATATTGAACGATCATGGCGGGGCGGATACTATGGTTCCTTAGGTCGTATTTGATAGTCCGAAAAAATTTTAGGCGATAGGGGTCCGGAGTTCCCGGGTTCACTTGGAAGGCGTGTGCTATAGGACACGAAAATATGGGAATCGCGCGGAATTCTATTTCTTTGGCCGAAAAATAGAAAAAACTAGGAACGATCATGGCTGGGCGGTGACTATGGTTCCTTAGGTCTTATTTGATAGTCCGGAAAAATTTTAGGCGATAGGGGTCCAGAGACCCGGGACCACTCGGAAGGCGTGGGCTATAACACACAAAAATATGGGATCGCACGGAATTTTAGTTGTTTGGCCGAAAAACACAAAAAATGAGGAACGATCATGGCGGGGTGGATACTATGGTTCCTTAGGTCGTATTTGATAGTCCGGAAAAAGTTTAGGCGATAGGGGTCCGGAGGTCCCGGGACCACTCGGAAGGTGTGGGCTATAACACACAAAAATACGGGAATCGCGCGGAATTCTAGTTGTTTGGCCGAAAATCACTAAAAATAAGGAACGATCATGGCGGGGCAGATACTATGGTTCCTTAGGTCATATTTGATTGCCCGGAAAAATTTTAGGCGATCGGGGTCCGCGGCTCTTGGGACCACTCAGAATGCGTGGGTATAGCACACGAAAATATGGGAATCGGGCGAAATTCTAGGTCTTTTTCAGTAACATGCAAAAAATGTGGAAAGATCTTGACAGGGCGGTGACTATGGTTCCTTTGGTCTTATTTGATAGTCTGGAAAAATATTAGGCGATAGGGGTCCGGAGGTCCCGGGACCACTCGGAAGGCGTGGGCTATAACACACAAAAATATGGTAATCGCGCGGAATTCTAGTTGTTTGGCCAAAAAATGCAAAAAATGAGGAACGATCATGGCGGGGCGGATACTATGGTTCCTTAGGTCGTATTTGATAGTCCGAAAAAATTTTAGGCGATAGGGGTCAGGAGGTCCCGGGACCACTCGGAAGGCGTGGGCTATAACACACAAAAATATGGGAATCGCGCGGAATTCTAGTTGTTTGGCCGAAAAACGCAAACAATGAGGAACGATCATGGCGGGGTGGTTACTATGGTTCCTTAGGTCTTATTTGATAGTCCGGAAAAATATTAGGCGATAGGGGTCCGGAGGTCCCGGGACCACTCGGAAGGCGTGGGCTATAACACACAAAAATATGGGAATCGCGCGAAATTCTAGTTGTTTGGCCGAAAAACGCAAAAAATGAGGAACGATCATGGCGGGGCGGATACTATGGTTCCTTAGGTCGTATTTGATAGTCCGGAAAAATTTTAGGCGATAGGGGTCCGGAGTTCCCGGGACCACTCGGAAGGTGTGGGCTATAACACACAAAAATATGAGAATCGCGCGGAATTCTAGTTGTTTGGCCGAAAATCGCAAAAAATAAGGAACGATCATGGCGGGGCGGATACTATGGTTCCTTAGGTCATATTTTATTGCCCGAAAAAATTTTAGGTGATTGGGGTCCGCGGCTCTTGGGACCACTCGGAATGCGTGGGTATAGCACACGAAAATATGGGAATCGGGCGAAATTCTTGGTCTTTTTCAGTAACATGCAAAAAATGTGGAAAGATCTTGACAGGGCGGTGACTATGGTTCCTTTGGTCTTATTTGATAGTCCGGAAAAATATTAGGCGATAGGGGTCCGGAGGTCCCGGGACCATTCGGAAGGCGTGGGCTATAACACACAAAAATATGGGAATCGCGCGGAATTCTAGTTGTTTGGCCGAAAAACGAAAAAAATGAGGAACGATCATGGCGGGGCGGATACTATGGTTCCTTAGGTCGTATTTGATAGTCCGAAAAAATTTTAGGCGATAGGGTCAGGAGGTCCCGGGACCACTCGGAAGGCGTGGGCTATAACACACAAAAATATGGGAATCGCGCGGAATTCTAGTTGTTTGGCCGAAAAACGCTAACAATGAGGAACGATCATGGCGGGGTGGTTACTATGGTTCCTTAGGTCTTATTTGATAGTCCGGAAAAATATTAGGCGATAGGGGTCCGGTTGTCCCGGGACCACTCGGAAGGCGTGGGCTATAACACACAAAAATATGGGAATCGCGCGAAATTCTAGTTGTTTGGCCGAAAAACGCAAAAAATGAGGAACGATCATGGCGGGGCGGATACTATGGTTCCTTAGGTCGTATTTGATAGTCCGGAAAAATTTTAGGCGATAGGGGTCCGGAGTTCCCGGGACCACTCGGAAGGTGTGGGCTATAACACACAAAAATATGAGAATCGCGCGGAATTCTAGTTGTTTGGCCGAAAATCGCAAAAAATAAGGAACGATCATGGCGGGGCGGATACTATGGTTCCTTAGGTCATATTTTATTGCCCGAAAAAATTTTAGGCGATTGGGGTCCGCGGCTCTTGGGACCACTCGGAATGCGTGGGTATAGCACACGAAAATATGGGAATCGGGCGAAATTCTAGGTCTTTTTCAGTAACATGCAAAAAATGTGGAAAGATCTTGACAGGGCGGTGACTATGGTTCCTTTGGTCTTATTTGATAGTCCGGAAAAATATTAGCCGATAGGGGTCCGGAGGTCCCGGGACCATTCGGAAGGCGTGGGCTATAACACACAAAAATATGGGAATCGCGCGGAATTCTAGTTGTTTGGCCGAAAAACGAAAAAAATGAGGAACGATCATGGCGGGGCGGATACTATGGTTCCTTAGGTCGTATTTGATAGTCCGAAAAAATTTTAGGCGATAGGGGTCAGGAGGTCCCGGGACCACTCGGAAGGCGTGGGCTATAACACACAAAAATATGGGAATCGCGCGGAATTCTAGTTGTTTGGCCGAAAAACACAAACAATGAGGAACGATCATGGCGGGGTGGTTACTATGGTTCCTTAGGTCTTATTTGATAGTCCGGAAAAATATTAGGCGATAGGGGTCCGGAGGTCCCGGGACCACTCGGAAGGCGTGGGCTATAACACACAAAAATATGGGAATCGCGCGAAATTCTAGTTGTTTGGCCGAAAAACGCAAAAAATGAGGAACGATCATGGCGGGGAGGATACTATGGTTCCTTAGGTCGTATTTGATAGTCCGGAAAAATTTTAGGCGATAGGGGTCCGGAGTTCCCGGGTTCACTTGGAAGGCGTGTGCTATAGGACACGAAAATATGGGAATCGCGCGGAATTCTAGTTTTTTGGCCGAAAAACAGAAAAAACTAGGAACGATCATGGCTGGGCGGTGACTATGGTTCCTTAGGTCTTATTTGATAGTCCGAAAAAATTTTAGGCGATAGGGGTCCGGAGACCCAGGATCACTCGGAAGGCGTGGGCTATATAACACACAAAAATATGGGATCGCGCGGAAATCTAGTTGTTTGGCCGAAAAACACAAAAAATGAGGAACGATCATGGCGGGACGGATACTATGGTTCCTTAGGTCGTATTTGATAGTCCGGAAAATTTTTAGGCGATAGGGGTCCGGAGGTCCCGGGACCACTCGGAAGGTGTGGGCTATAACACACAAAAATAGGGGAATCGCGCGGAATTCTAGTTGTTTTGCCGAAAAATGCAAAAAATAAGGAACGATCATGGCGTGGCAGATACTATGGTTCCTTAGGTCGTATTTGATTTCCCGGAAAAATTTTAGGCGATCGGGGTCCGCGGCTCTTGGGACCACTCGGAAGGCGTGGGCAATAGCACACGAAAATATGGGAATCTGGCGAAATTCTAGGTCTTTTTCAGTAACATGCAAAAAATGTGGAAAGATCTTGACAGGGTGGTGTCTATAGTTCCTTAGGTCTTATTTGATAGTCCGGAAAAATATTAGGGGATAGGGGTACGGAGGTCCCGGGACCACTCGGAAGGCGTGGGCTATAACACACAAAAATATGGGAATCTCGCGAAATTCTAGTTGTTTGGCCGAAAAACGCAAAAAATGAGGAATGATCATGGCGGGGCGGATACTATGGTTCCTTAGGTCGTATTTGATAGTCTGGAAAATTTTAGGCGATAGGGGTCCGGAGTTCCCGGGTTCACTTGGAAGGCGTGTGCTATAGGACATGAAAATATGGGAATCGCGCGGAATTCTAGTATTTTGGCCGAAAAATAGAAAAAACTAGGAACGATCATGGCTGGGCGGTGACTATGGTTCCTTAGATCTTATTTGATAGTCCGGAAAAATTTTAGGCGATAGGGGTCCGGAGACCCGGGACCACTCGGAAGGCGTGGGCTATAACACACAAAAATATGGGATCGCACGGAATTCTAGTTGTTTGTCCGAAAAACACAAAAAATGAGGAACGATCATGGCGGGGCGGATACTATGGTTCCTTAGGTCGTATTTGATAGTCCGGAAAATTTTTAGGCGATAGGGGTTCGGAGGTCCCGGGAGCACTCGGAAGGTGTGGGCAATAACACACAAAAATATGGGAATCGCGCGGAATTCTAGTTGTTTGGCCGAAAATCGCAAAAAATAAGGAACGATCATGGCGGGGCGGATACTATGGTTCCTTAGGTCGTATTTGATTGCCCGGAAAAATTTTAGGCGATCGGGGTCCGCGGCTCTTGGGACCACTCGGAATGCGTGGGTAAAAGACTAGGAACGATCATGGCGGGGCGGTGACTATGGTTCCTTGTTTGGCCGAAAAACGCAAAGAATGAGGAACGATCATGGCGGGGCGGATACTATGGTTTCTTAGGTCGTATTTGATAGTCCGGAAAAATTTTAGGCGATAGGGGTCCGGAGGTCCCGGGACCACTCGGAAGGTGTGGGCTATAACACACAAAAATATGGGAATCGCGCGGAATTCTAGTTGTTTGGCCGAAAATCGCAAAAAATAAGGAACGATCATGGCGGGGTGGATACTATGGTTCCTTAGGTCGTATTTGATTGCCCGGAAAAATTTTAGGCGATCGGGGTCCGCGGCTCTTGGGACCACTCGGAATGCGTGGGTATAGCACACGAAAATATGGGAATCGGACGAAATTCTAGGTCTTTTTCAGTAACATGCAAATAATTTGGAAAGATCTTGGCAGGGCGGTGACTATGGTTCCTTTGGTCTTATTTGATAGTACGGAAAAATATTAGGCGATAGGGGTCCGGAGGTCCCGGGACCACTCGGAAGGCGTGGGATATAACACACAAAAATATGGGAATCGCGCGGAATTCTAGTTGTTTGGCCGAAAAACGCAAAAAATGAGGAACGATCATGGCGGGGCGGAATTCTAGTTTTTTGGCCGAAAAATGCAATAAATGAGGAATGATCATGGCTGGGCAGTGACTATGGTTCCTTAGGTCGTATTTGATAGTCCGGAAAAATTTTAGGTGATAGGGGTCCGGAGTTCCCAGGTTCACTTGGAAGGCGTGGGCTATACGACACGAAAATATGGGAATCGCGCGGAATTCTAGTTTTTTGGCCGAAAAACAGAAAAAACTAGGAACGATCATGGCTGAGCGGTGACTATGGTTCCTTAGGTCTTATTTGATAGTCTGGAAAAATTTTAGGCGATAGGGGTCCGGAGACCCAGGACCACTCGGAAGGCGTGGGCTATATAACACACAAAAATATGGGATCGCGCAGAATTCTAGTTGTTTGGCCGAAAAACACAAAAAATGAGGAACGATCATGGCGGGGCGGATACTATGGTTCCTTAGGTCGTATTTGATAGTCCGGAAAAAATTTAGGCGATAGGGGTCCGGAGTTCCCGGGTTCACTTGGAAGGCGTGTGCTATAGGACACGAAAATATGGGAATCGCGCGGAATTCTAGTTTTTTGGCCGAAAAATAGAAAACACTAGGAACGATCATGGCTGGGCGGTGACTATGGTTCCTTAGGTCTTATTTGATAGTCCGGAAAAAATTTTAGGCGATAGGGGTCCGGAGACCCGGGACCACTCGGAAGGCGTGGGCTATAGCACACAAAAATATGGGATCGCACGGAATTCTAGTTGTTTGTCCGAAAAACACAAAAAATGAGGAACGATCATGGCGGGGCGGATACTATGGTTCCTTAGGTCGTATTTGATAGTCCGGAAAATTTTTAGGCGATAGGGGTCCGGAGGTCCCGGGAGCACTCGGAAGGTGTGGGCTATAACACACAAAAATATGGGAATCGCGCGGAATTCTAGTTGTTTGGCCGAAAATCACAAAAAATAAGGAACGATCATGGCGGGGCGGATACTATGGTTCCTTAGGTCGTATTTGATTGCCCGGAAAAATTTTAGGCGATCGGGGTCCGCGGCTCTTGGGAGCACTCGGAATGCGTGGGTATAGCACACGAAAATATGGGAATCGGGAGAAATTCTAGGTCTTTTTCAGTAACATGCAAATAATTTGGAAAGATCTTGGCAGGGCGGTGACTATAGTTCCTTTGGTCTTATTTCATAGTCCGGAAAAATATTAGGCGATAGGGGTCCGGAGGTCCCGGGACCACTCGAAAGGCGTGGGATATAACACACAAAAATATGGGAATCGCGCGGAATTCTAGTTGTTTGGCCGAAAAATGCAAAAAATGAGGAACGATTATGGCGGGGCGGATACTATGGTTCCTTAGGTCGTATTTGATAGTCCGGAAAAATTTTAGGCGATTGGGGTCAGGAGGTCCCGGGACCACTCGGATGGCGTGGGCTATAGCACACAAAAATATGGGAATCGCGCGGAATTCTAGTTGTTTGGCCGAAAAACGCCAAAAATGAGGAACGATCATGGCGGGGTGGATACTATGGTTCCTTAGGTCGTATTTGATAGTCCGGAAAAATTTTAGGCGATAGGGGTCCGGAGGTCTCGGGACCACTCGGAAGGTGTGGGCTATAACACACAAAAATATGGGAATCGCGCGGAATTCTAGTTGTTTGGCCGAAAATCGCAAAAAATAAGGAACGATCATGGCGGGGCAGATTCTATGGTTCCTTAGGTCGTATTTGATTGCCCGAAAAAATTTTAGGCGATCGGGGTCCGCGGCTCTTGGGACCACTCGGAATGCGTGGGTATAGCACACGAAAATATGGGAATCGGACGAAATTCTAGGTCTTTTTCAGTAACATGCAAATAATTTGGAAAGATCTTGGGAGGGCGGTGACTATGGTTCCTTTGGTCTTATTTGATAGTCCGGAAAAATATTAGGCGATAGGGGTCCGGAGGTCCCGGGACCACTTGAAAGGCGTGGGATATAACACACAAAAATATGGGAATCGCGCGGAATTCTAGTTGTTTGGCCGAAAAATGCAAAAAATGAGGAACGATCATGGCGGGGCGGATACTATGGTTCCTTAGGTCGTATTTGATAGTCCGGAAAAATTTTAGGCGATTGGGGTCAGGAGGTCCCGGGACCACTCGGAAGGCGTGGGCTATAGCACACAAAAATATGGGAATCGCGCGGAATTCTAGTTGTTTGTCCGAAAAACACAAAAAATGAGGAACGATCATGGCGGGGTGGATACTATGGTTCCTTAGGTCGTATTTGATAGTCCGGAAAAATTTTAGGCGATAGGGGTCCGGAGGTCCCGGGACCACTCGGAAGGTGTGGACTATAACACACAAAAATATGGGAATCGCGCGGAATTCTAGTTGTTTGGCCGAAAATCGCAAAAAATAAGGAACGATCATGGCGGGGCGGATACTATGGTTCCTTAGGTCGTATTTGATTGCCCGGAAAAATTTTAGGCGATCGGGGTCCGCGGCTCTTGGGACCACTCGGAATGCGTGGGTATAGCACACGAAAATATGGGAATCGGACGAAATTCTAGGTCTTTTTCAGTAACATGCAAATAATTTGGAAAGATCTTGGCTGGGCAGTGACTATGGTTCCTTAGGTCGTATTTGATAGTCCGGAAAAATTTTAGGCGATAGGGGTCCGGAGTTCCCGGGTTCACTTGGAAGGCGTGGGCTATACGACACGAAAATATGGGAATCGCGCGGAATTCTAGTTTTTTGGCCGAAAAACAGAAAAAACTAGGAACGATCATGGCTGAGCGGTGACTATGGTTCCTTAGGTCTTATTTGATAGTCTGGAAAAATTTTAGGCGATAGGGGTCCGGAGACCCAGGACCACTCGGAAGGCGTGGGCTATATAACACACAAAAATATGGGATCGCGCAGAATTCTAGTTGTTTGGCCGAAAAACACAAAAAAATGAGGAACGATCATGGCGGGGCGGATACTATGGTTCCTTAGGTCGTATTTGATAGTCCGGAAAAAATTTAGGCGATAGGGGTCCGGAGTTCCCGGGTTCACTTGGAAGGCGTGTGCTATAGGACACGAAAATATGGGAATCGCGCGGAATTCTAGTTTTTTGGCCGAAAAATAGAAAAAACTAGGAACGATCATGGCTGGGCGGTGACTATGGTTCCTTAGGTCTTATTTGATAGTCCGGAAAAATTTTAGGCGATAGGGGTCCGGAGACCCGGGACCACTCGGAAGGCGTGGGCTATAACACACAAAAATATGGGATCGCACGGAATTCTAGTTGTTTGTCCGAAAAACACAAAAAATGAGGAACGATCATGGCGGGGCGGATACTATGGTTCCTTAGGTCGTATTTGATAGTCCGGAAAATTTTTAGGCGATAGGGGTCCGGAGGTCCCGGGACCACTTGGAAGGTGTGGGCTATAACACACAAAAATATGGGAATCGCGCGGAATTCTAGTTGTTTGGCCAAAAATCACAAAAAATAAGGAACGATCATGGCGGGGCGGATACTATGGTTCCTTAGGTCATATTTGATTGCCCGGAAAAATTTTAGGCGATCGGGGTCCGCGGCTCTTCGGACCACTCGGAATGCATGGGTATAGCACACGAAAATATGGGAATCGGGAGAAATTCTAGGTCTTTTTCAGTAACATGCAAATAATTTGGAAAGATCTTGGCAGGGCGGTGACTATGGTTCCTTTGGTCTTATTTCATAGTCCGGAAAAATATTAGGCGATAGGGGTCCGGAGGTCCCGGGACCACTCGAAAGGCGTGGGATATAACACACAAAAATATGGGAATCGCGCGGAATTCTAGTTGTTTGGCCGAAAAATGCAAAAAATGAGGAACGATCATGGCGGGGCGGATACTATGGTTCCTTAGGTCGTATTTGATAGTCCGGAAAAATTTTAGGCGATTGGGGTCAGGAGGTCCCGGGACCACTCGGAAGGCGTGGGCTATAGCACACAAAAATATGGGAATCGCGCGGAATTCTAGTTGTTTGTCCGAAAAACACCAAAAATGAGGAACGATCATGGCGGGGTGGATACTATGGTTCCTTAGGTCGTATTTGATAGTCCGGAAAAATTTTAGGCGATAGGGGTCCGGAGGTCTCGGGACCACTCGGAAGGTGTGGGCTATAACACACAAAAATATGGGAATCGCGCGGAATTCTAGTTGTTTGGCCGAAAATCGCAAAAAATAAGGAACGATCATGGCGGGGCAGATTCTATGGTTCCTTAGGTCGTATTTGATTGCCCGAAAAAATTTTAGGCGATCGGGGTCCGCGGCTCTTGGGACCACTCGGAATGCGTGGGTATAGCACACGAAAATATGGGAATCGGACGAAATTCTAGGTCTTTTTCAGTAACATGCAAATAATTTGGAAAGATCTTGGGAGGGCGGTGACTATGGTTCCTTTGGTCTTATTTGATAGTCCGGAAAAATATTAGGCGATAGGGGTCCGGAGGTCCCGGGACCACTCGGAAGGCGTGGGATATAACACACAAAAATATGGGAATCGCGCGGAATTCTAGTTGTTTGGCCGAAAAACGCAAAAAATGAGGAACGATCATGGCGGGGCGGATACTATGGTTCCTTAGGCCGTATTTGATAGTCCGGAAAAATTTTAGGCGATAGGGGTCAGGAGGTCCCGGGACCACTCAGAAGGCGTGAGCTATAGCACACAAAAATATGGGAATCGCGCGGAATTCTAGTTGTTTGGCCGAAAAATGCAAAAAATGAGGAACGATCATGGCGAGGTGGTTACTATGGTTCCTTAGGTCATATTTGACTGCCCGGAAAAATTTTAGGCGATCGGTGTCAGTGGGTCCCGGAACCACTTGGAAGGGTGTGCAATAGCACACTAAAATATTGTAATCGGGCGGAATTCTAGTTTTTTGGCCGAAAAATTCAACAAATGAGGAATGATCATGGCTGGGCAGTGACTATGGTTCCTTAGGTCGTATTTGATAGTCCGGAAAAATTTTAGGCGATAGGGGTCCGGAGTTCCCGGGTTCACTTGGAAGGCGTGGGCTATACGACACGAAAATATGGGAATCGCGCGGAATTCTAGTTTTTTGGCCGAAAAACAGAAAAAACTAGGAACGATCATGGCTGGGCGGTGACTATGATTCCTTAGGTCTTATTTGATAGTCTGGAAAAATTTTAGGCGATAGGGGTCCGGAGACCCAGGACCACTCGGAAGGCGTGGGCTATATAACACACAAAAATATGGGATCGCGCAGAATTCTAGTTGTTTGGCCGAAATACACAAAAAATGAGGAACGATCATGGCGGGGCAGATACTATGGTTCCTTAGGTCGTATTTGATAGTCCGGAAAAATTTTAGGCGATAGGGGTCTGGAGTTCCCGAGTTCACTTGGAAGGCGTGTGCTATAGGACACGAAAATATGGGAATCGCGCGGAATTCTAGTTTTTTGGCCGAAAAATAGAAAAAACTAGGAACGATCATGGCTGGGCGGTGACTATGGTTCCTTAGGTCTTATTTGATAGTTCGGAAAAATTTTAGGCGATAGGGGTCCGGAGACCCGGGACCACTCGGAAGGCGTGGGCTATAACACACAAAAATATGGGATCGCACGGAATTCTAGTTATTTGTCCGAAAAACACAAAAAATGAGGAACGATCATGGCGGGGCGGATACTATGGTTCCTTAGGTCGTATTTGATAGTCCGGAAAATTTTTAGGCGATAGGGGTCCGGAGGTCCCGGGAGCACTCGGAAGGTGTGGGCTATAACACACAAAAATATGGGAATCGCGCGGAATTCTAGTTGTTTGGCCGAAAATCGCAAAAAATAAGGAACGATCATGGCGGGGCGGATACTATGGTTCCTTAGGTCGTATTTGATTGCCCGGAAAAATTTTAGGCGATCGGGGTCCGCGGCTCTTCGGACCACTCGGAATGCATGGGTATAGCACACGAAAATATGGGAATCGGGTGAAATTCTAGGTCTTTTTCAGTAACATGCAAATAATTTGGAAAGATCTTGGCAGGGCGGTGACTATGGTTCCTTTGGTCTTATTTGATAGTCCGGAAAAATATTAGGCGATAGGGGTCCGGAGGTCCCGGGACCACTCGGAAGGCGTGGGATATAACACACAAAAATATGGGAATCGCGCGGAATTCTAGTTGTTTGGCCGAAAAATGCAAAAAATGAGGAACGATCATGGCGGGTTGGATACTATGGTTCCTTAGGTCGTATTTGATAGTCCGGAAAAATTTTAGGCGATAGGGGTCAGGAGGTCCCGGGACCACTCGGAAGGCGTGGGCTATAACACACAAATATATGGGAATCGCGCGGAATTCTAGTTGTTTGGCCATAAAACGCAAAAAATATGGAACGATCATGGCGGGGTGGTTACTATGGTTCCTTAGGTCGTATTTGATGGCCCGGAAAATTTTTAGGCGATCGGGGTTCGGGGTTCCCGGGACCCTTTGGAAGACGTGGGCTAAAGCACACAAAAATATGGAAATCGCGCGAAATTCTAATTTTTTGGCTGAAAAACGCAAAAGACTAGGAACGATCATGGCAGGACGTGACTATGGTTCCTTAGGTCTTAATTGATGGCCCGAAAACTTTTTAGGCGATCCGAGACAGGTGGCCCGGGCCACTCGGAAGGCGTGGGCAATAGCACACAAAAATATGGTAATCGAGCGGAATTCTAGTTTTTTGGCCGAAAAACGCAATAAATGAGGAACGATCATGGCAGGGCGGTGACTATGGTTCCTTAGGTCATATTTGATGGCCCGAAAAATTTTAGGCAATCGGGGTCCACGGCTCCCGGGACCACTCGGAAGGCGTAAGCTATAGCACACTAAAATATGCAAATAGTGCGGAGTTCTAGTTTTTTGGCCGTAAAATGCAAAGCATTTGGAACGATCATGGTTGGGCGGTGACTATGGTACCTTAGGTCGTATTTGATAGTCCGGAAAAATTTTAGGCGATCGGGGTCCGCGGCTCCCCGGACCACTTGGAAGGCGTGGGTATAGCACACCAAAATATGGGAATCGGGCGTAATTCTAGTGTTTTGGCCGAAAAATGCAAAAAATGAGAAACGATGATGGCGGAGCGGTTACTATGGTTCCTTAGGTCGTATTTGACGGCCCGGAAAAATTTTAAGCGATCGGGGTCCGGGGGTCCCGGAACCACTTGGAAGGGTGGGCAATAGCACACAAAAATATTGTAATCAGGCGGAATTCTAGTTGTTTGGCCGAAAAACGCAACAAATGAGGAATGATCATAGCTGGGCGGTGACTTTGGTTCCTTAGGTCATATTTTATAGTCCGGAAAAATTTTAGGCGATAGGGGTCCGGAGTTCCCGGGTTCACTTGGAAGGCGTGGGCCATAGGACACGAAAATATGGGAATCGCGCGGAATTCTAGTTTTTTGGCCGAAAAATAGAAAAAACTAGGAACGATCATGGCTGGGCGGTGACTATGGTTCCTTAGGTCTTATTTGATAGTCCGGAAAAAATTTAGGCAATAGGGGTCCGGAGACCCCGGACCACTCGGAAGGCGTGGGCTATAACACACAAAAATATGGGATCGCGCGGAATTCTAGTTGTTTGGCCGAAAAACACAAAAAATGAGGAACGATCATGGTGGGGCGGTGAGTATGGTTCCTTAGGTCTTAATTGATAGCCCGAAAAGTTTTTAGGCAATCCGAGACCGGCGGCCCGGCCCACTCGGAAGGCGTGGGCAATAGCACACAAAAATATGGTAATCGAGCGGAATTCTAGTTTTTTGGCCGAAAAACGCAATAAATGAGGAACGATCATGGAGGGGCGGTTACTATGGTTCCTTAGGTCATATTTAATGGCCCGGAAAATTTTAGGCAATCGGGGTCCACGGCTCCCGGGACCACTCGGAAGGCGAAAGCTATAGCACACTAAAATATGCAAATCGCGCGAAGTTCTAGTTTTTTGGCCGAAAAGTGCAAAGTATTTGGAACGATCATGGTGGGGCGGTGACTATGGTACCTTAGGTCGTATTTGATAGTCCGGAAAAATTTTAGGTGATCGGGGTCCGCGGCTCCCCGGACCACTTGGAAGGCGTGGGTAACACGAAAATATGGGAATCGGGCGTAATTCTAATTTTTTGGCCGAAAAATGCAAAAAATGAGAAACGATGATGGCGGGGCGGTTACTATGGTTCCTTAGGTCGTATTTGACGGCCCGGAAAAATTTTAAGCGATCGGGGTCCGGGGGTCCCGGAACCACTTGGAAGGGTGGGCAATAGCACACAAAAATATTGTAATCGGGCGGAATTCTAGTTGTTTGGCCGAAAAACGCAACAAATGAGGAATGATAATGGCTGGGCGGTGACTTTGGTTCCTTAGGTCGTATTTGATAGTCCAGAAAAATTTTAGGCGATAGGGGTCCGGAGTTCCCTGGTTCACTTGGAAGGCGTGGGCTATAGGACACGAAAATATGGGAATCGCGCGGAATTCTAGTTTTTTGGCCGAAAAACAGAAAAAACTAGGAACGATCATGGCTGGGCGGTGACTATGGTTCCTTAGGTCTTATTTGATAGTCCGAAAAAATTTTAGGCGATAGGGGTCCGGAGACCCGGGACCACTCGGAAGGCGTGGGCTATAACACACAAAAATATGGGATCGCGCGGAATTCTAGTTGTTTGGCCGAAAAACACAAAAAATGAGGAACGATCATGGTGGGGCGGATACTATGGTTCCTTAGGTCGTATTTGATAGTCCGGAAAAATTTTAGGCGATAGGGGTCCGAAGGTCCCGGGACCACTCGGAAGGGGTGGGCTATAACACACAAAAATATGGCAATCGCGCGGAATTCTAGTTGTTTGGCCGAAAAATGCAAAAAATAAGGAATGATCATGGTGGGACGGATACTATTGTTCCTTAGGTCGTATTTGATTGCCCGGAAAATTTTTAGGCGATCGGGGTCCGCGGCTCTTGGGACCACTCGGAATGCGTGGGTATAGAACACGAAAATATGGGAATCGGGCAAAATTCTAGGTCTTTTTCAGTAACATGCAAAAAATGTGGAAAGATCTTGACAGGGCGGTGACTATGGTTCCTATGGTCTTATTTGATAGTCCGGAAAAATATTAGGCGATAGGGGTCCGGAGGTCCCGCGACCACTCGGAAGGCGTGGGCTATAACACACAAAAATATGGGAATCGCGCGGAATTCTAGTTGTTTGGCCGAAAAACGCAAAAAGTAAGGAACGATCATGGCGGGGGCGGATACTATGGTTCATTAGGTCGTATTTGATATTCCGGAAAAATTTTAGGCGATAGGGGTCAGGAGGTCCCGGGACCACTCGGAAGGCGTGGGTTATAACACACAAAAATATGGGAATCGCGCGGAATTCTAGTTGTTTGGCCGAAAAACGCAAACAATGAGGAACGATCATGGCAGGGTGGTTACTATAGTTCCTTAGGTCGTATTTGATGGCCCGGATAATTTTTAGGCGATCGGGGTTCGGGGTTTCCGGGACCCCTTGGAAGGCGTGGGCTAAAGCACACGAAAATATGGAAATCGCGCGAAATTCTAGTTTTTTGGCTGAAAAACGCAAAAGACTAGGAACGATCATGGCGGGGTGGTGACTAAGGTTCCTTAGGTCGTATTTGATAGTCCAAAAAAAATTTTAGGCGATCCGGCTCCGGGGGGCCCGACCCACTCGGAAGGCGTGGGCGATAGCACACAAAAATATGGGAATCGGGCGGAATTCTAGTTTTCTGGCCAAAAAATGCAAAAAATGAGGAACGATCATGGCGAGGTGGTGACTATGGTTCCTTAGGTCTTAATTGATGGCCCAAAAGTTTGTTAGGCGATCCGATACCGGCGGCCCGGCCCACTCGGAAGGCGTGGGCAATAGCACACAAAAATATGGTAATCGAGCGGAATTCTAGTATTTTGGACGAAAACGCAATAAATGAGGAACGATCATGGCGGGGCGGTGACTATGGTTCCTTAGGTCATATTTGATGGCCCGAAAATTTTTAGGCGATCGGGGTCCACGCTCTCGGGACCACTCGGAAGGCGTAAGCTATAGCACACTAAAATATGCAAATCGCGCGGAGATCTAGTTTTTTGGCCGAAAAATGCAAAGCATTTGGAACGATCATGGTGGGGCGGTGAATATGGTACGTTAGGTCGTATTTGATAGTCCGGAAAAATTTTAGGCGATCGGGGTCCGCGGCTCCCCGGACCACTTGGAAGGCGTTGGTATAGCACTCGAAAATATGGGAATCGGGCGTAATTCTAGCTTTTTGGCCGAAAAATGCAAAAAATGAGGCGATAGGGGTCAGGAGGTCCCGGGACCACTCGGAAGGCGTGGGCTATAACACACAATAATATGGGAATCGCGCGTAATTCTAGTTGTTTGGCCGAAAAATGCAAAAAATGAGGAACGATCATGGCGGGGTGGTTACTATAGTTCCTTAGGTCGTATTTGATGGCCCGGAAAATTTTTAGGCGATCGGGGTTCGGGGTTCCCGGGACCCCTTGGAAGACGTGGGCTAAAGCACACAAAAATATGGAAATCGCGCGAAATTCTAGTTTTTTGGCTGAAAAACGCAAAAGACTAGGAACGATCATGGCGGGCGGTGACTATGGTTCCTTAGGTCGTATTTGATAGTCCGAAAAATTTTTAGGCGATCCGGCTCCGGGGGGCCCGACCCACTCGGAAGGCGTGGGCGATAGCACACAAAAATAAGGGAATCGGGCAGAATTCTAGTTTTTTGGCCAAAAAATGCAAAAAATGAGGAACGATCATGGCGAGGCGGTGACTATGGTTCCTTAGGTCTTAACTGATGGCCCGAAAATTTATTAGGCGATCCGAGACAGGTGGCCTGGGCCACTCGGAAGGCGTGGGCAATAGCACACAAAAATATTGTAATCGGGCGGAATTCTAGTTGTTTGGCCGAAAAACGCAACAAATGAGGAATGATCATGGCTGGGCGGTGACTTTGGTTCCTTAGGTCGTATTTGATAGTCCGGAAAAATTTTAGGCGATAGGGGTCCGGAGTTCCCGGGTTCACTTGGAAGGCGTGGGCTATAGGACACGAAAATATAGGAATCGCGCGGAATTCTAGTTTTTTGGCCGAAAAACAGAAAAAACTAGGAACGATCATGGCTGGGCGGTGACTATGGTTCCTTAGGTCTTATTTGATAGTCCGGAAAAAATTTAGGCGATAGGGGTCCGGAGACCCGGGACCACTCGGAAGGAGTGGGCTATAACACACAAAAATATGGGATCGCGCGGAATTCTAGTTGTTTGGCCGAAAAACACAAAAAATGAGGAACGATCATGGTAGGGCGGATACTATGGTTCCGTAGGTCATATTTGCTAGTCCGGAAAAATTTTAGGCGATAGGGGTCCGGAGGTCCCGAGACCACTCGGAAGGTGTGGGCTATAACACACAAAAATATGGCAATCGCGCGGAATTCTAATTGTTTGGCCGAAAAACGCAAAAAATAAGGAATGATCATGGCGGGACGGATACTATTGTTCCTTAGGTCGTATTTGATTGCCCGGAAAATTTTTAGGCGATCGGGGTTCGCGGCTCTTGGGACCACTCGGAATGCGTGGGTATAGAACACGAAAATATGGGAATCGGGCGAAATTCTAGGTCTTTTTCAGTAACATGCAAAAAATGTGGAAAGATCTTGACAGGGCGGTGACTATGGTTCCTTTGGTCTTATTTGATAGTCCGGAAAAATATTAGGCGATAGGGGTCCGGAGGTCCCGCGACCACTCGGAAGGCGTGGGATATAACACACAAAAATATGGGAATCGCGCGGAATTCTAGTTGTTTGGCCGAAAAATGCAAAAAATGAGGAACGATTATGGCGGGGCGGATACTATGGTTCCTTAGGTCGTATTTGATAGTCCAGAAAAATTTTAGGCAATAGGGGTCAGGAGGTCCCGGGACCACTCGGAAGGCGTGGGTTATAACACACAAAAATATGGGAATCGCGCGGAATTCTAGTTGTTTGGCCGAAAAATACAAACAATGAGGAACGATCATGGCAGGGTGGTTACTATGGTTCCTTAGGTCATATTTGATGGCCCGGATAATTTTTAGGCGATCGGAGTTCGGGGTTTCCGGGACCCCTTGGAAGGCGTGGGCTAAAGCACAAGAAAATATGGAAATCGCGCGAAATTCTAGTTTTTTGGCTGAAAAACGCAAAAGACTAGGAACGATCATGGCGGGGTGCTGACTAAGGTTCCTTAGGTTGTATTTGATAGTCCGGAAAAATTTTAGGCGATCCGGCTCTGGGGGCCCGACCCACTCGGAAGGCGTGGGCGATAGCACACAAAAATATGGGAATCGGGCGGAATTCTAGTTTTCTGGCCAAAAAATGGAAAAAATGAGGAACGATCATGGCGAGGGGGTTACTATGGTTCCTTAGGTCTTAATTGATGGCCCAAAAAGTTTTTTAGGCGATCCGAGACCGGCGGCCCGGCCCACTCGGAAGGCGTGGGCAATAGCACACAAAAATATGGTAATCGAGCGGAATTCTAGTTTTTTGGCCGAAAACGCAATAAATGAGGAACGATCATGGTGGGGCGGTGACTATGGTTCCTTAGGTCATATTTGATGGCCCGATAATTTTTAGGCGATCGGGGTCCACGGCTCCCGGGACCACTCGGAAGGCGTAAGCTATAGCACAGTAATATATGCAAATCGCGCGGAGATCTAGTTTTTTGGCCGAAAAATGCAAAGCATTTGGAACGATCATGGTGGGGTGGTGAATATGGTACCTTAGGTCGTATTTGATAGTCCGGAAAAATTTTAGGCGATCGGGGTCCGCGGCTCCCCGGACCACTTGGAAGGCGTTGGTATAGCACTCGAAAATATGGGAATCGGGCGTAATTCTAGTTTTTTGGCCGAAAAACGCAAAAAATGAGGCGATAGGGGTCAGGAGGTCCCGGGACCACTCGGAAGGCGTGGGCTATAACACACAATAATATGGGAATCGCGCGTAATTCTAGTTGTTTGGCCGAAAAACGCAAAAAATGAGGAACGATCATGGCGGGGTGGTTACTATGGTTCCTTAGGTTGTATTTGATGGCCCGGAAAAGTTTTAGGCGATCGGGGTTCGGGGTTCCAGGGACCCCTTGGAAGGCGTGGGCTTTGCACACGAAAATATGGAAATCGCGCGAAATTCTAGTTTTTTGGCTGAAAAACGCAAAAGACTAGGAACGATCATGGCGGGGCGGTTACTATGGTTCCTTAGGTCGTATTTGATAGTCCGGAAAATTTTTAGGCGATCCGGCTCCGGGGGGCCCGACCCACTCGGAAGGCGTGGGCGATAACACACAGAAATATGGGAATCGGGCGGAATTCTAGTTTTTTGCCCAAAAAATGCAAAAAATGAGGAACGATCATGGCGAGGCGGTGACTATGGGGTCCGAAGGTCCCGGAACCACTTGGAAGGGTGGGCAATAGAACACAAAAATATTGTAATCGGGCGGAATTCTAGTTTTTTGGCCGAAAAACGCAACAAATGAGGAATGATCATGGCTGGGCGGTGACTATGGTTCCTTAGGTCATATTTGATAATCCGGAAAAATATTAGGCGATAGGGGTCCGGAGGTCCCGGGACCACTCGTAAGGCGTGGGATATAACACACAAAAATATGGGAATCGCGCGGAATTCTAGTTGTTTGGCCGAAAAATGCAAAGCATTTGGAACGATCATGGAGGGGCGGTTACTATGGTACCTTAGGTCGTATTTTATAGTCCGAAAAATTTTTAGGCGATCGGGGTCCGCGGCTCCCCGGACCACTTGGAAGGCGTGGGTATAGCACACGAAAATATGGGAATCACGCGTAATTCTAGTTTTTTGGCCGAAATATGCAAAAAATGAGAAACGATGATGGCGGGCCGGTTACTATGGTTCCTTAGGTCGTATTTGATGGCCCGGAAAATTTTTAGGCGATCGGGGTCCGGGGGTCCCGGAACCACTTGGAAGGGTGGGCAATAGCACACAAAAATATTGTAATCGGGCGGAATTCTAGTTTTTTGGCCGAAAAACGCAACAAATGAGGAATGATCATGGCTGGGCGGTGACTATGGTTCCTTAGGTCGTATTTGATAGTCCGGAAAATTTTTAGGCGATAGGGGTCCGGAGTTCCCAGGTTCACTTGGAAGGCGTGGGCTATAATATACGAAAATATGGGAATCGCGCGAAATTCTAGTTTTTTGGCCGAAAAACGGAAAAAACTAAGAAAGATCATGGCTGGGCGGTGACTATGGTTCCTTAGGTCGTATTTGATAGTCCGGAAAAATTTTAGGCGATAGGGGTCCGGAGGTCTCGGGACCACTCGGATGGTGTGGGCTATAACACACAAAAATATGGGAATCGCGCGGAATTCTAGTTATTTGGCCGAAAAACGCAAAAAATAAGGAACGATCATGGCGGGGCGGATACTATGGTTCCTTAGGTCGTATTTGATTGCCTGGAAAAATTTTAGGCGATCGGGGTCCGCGGCTGTTGGGACCACTCGGAATGCGTGGGTATAGCACACAAAAATATGGGAATCGGGCAAAATTCTAGGTCTTTTTCAGTAACATGCAAAAAATGTGGAAAGATCTTGGCAGGGCGGTGACTATGGTTCCTTTGGTCTTATTTGATAGTCCGGAAAAATATTAGCCGATAGGGGTCCAGAGGTCTCTGGACCACTCGGAAAGCGTGGGCTCTAACACACAAAAATATGGGAATCGCGCGGAATTCTAGTTGTTTGGCCGAAAAATGCAAAAAATGAGGAACGATCATGGCGGGGCGGATACTATGGTACCTTAGGTCGTATTTGATAGTCCAGAAAAATTTTAGGCGATAGGGGTCAGGAGGTCCCGGGAACACTCGGAAGGCGTGGGCTATAACACACAAAAATATGGGAATCGCGCGGAATTCTAGTTGTTTTGCCGAAAAACGCAAAAAATGAGGAACGATCATGGCGGGGTGGTTACAATGGTTCCTTAGGTTGTATTTGATGGCCCGGAAAAGTTTTAGGCGATCGGGGTTCGGGGTTCCCGGGACCCCTTGGAAGGCGTGGGCTAAAGCACACGAAAATATGGAAATCGCGCGAAATTCTAGTTTTTTGGCTGAAAAACGCAAAAGACTAGGAACGATCATGGCAGGGCAGTGACTATGGTTCCTTAGGTCGTATTTGATAGTCCAGAAAATTTTTAGGCGATCCGTCTCCGGGGGCCCGACCCACTCGGAAGGCGTGGGCGATAGCACACAAAAATATGGGAATCGGGCGGAATTCTAGTTTTTTGGCCAAAAAATGCAAAAAATGAGGAACGATCATGGCGAGGCGGTGACTATGGTTCCTTAGGTCCTAATTGATGGCCCGAATATTTTTTAGGCGATCCGAGTCCGGCGGCCAGGCCCACTCGGAAGGCGTGGGCAATAGCACGCAAAAATATGGTAATCGAGCGGAATTCTAGTTTTTTGGCCGAAAAATACAATAAATGAGGAACGATCATGGAGGGGCGGTGACTATGGTTCCTTAGGTCATATTTGATGGCCCGGAAAATTTTAGGCGATCGGGGTCCACGGCTCCTGAGACCACTCGGAGGGCGTAAGCTATAGCACACTAAAATATGCAAATCGCGCGGAGTTCTAGTTTTTTGGCCGAAAAATGCAAAGCATTTGGAACGATCATAGTGGGGCGGTGAAAAATGGTACCTTAG
Source organism: Nicotiana tabacum (assembly GCF_000715075.1). Lineage (NCBI taxonomy): Eukaryota > Viridiplantae > Streptophyta > Magnoliopsida > Solanales > Solanaceae > Nicotiana > Nicotiana tabacum. The sequence continues at coordinate 88,145 of NW_027438310.1, forward strand.
GTCGTATTTGATAGTCCGGAAAATTTTTAGGCGATCGGGGTCCGCGTTTCCCGGGACCCCTTGGAAGGCGTGGGCTAAAGCACACGAAAATATGGGAATCGGGCATAATTCTAGTTTTTTGGCCGATAAATACAAAAAATAAGAAACGATGATGGCGGGGCGGTTACTATAGTTCCTTATGTAGTATTTGACGGCCCGGAAAAATTTTAGGCGATCGGGGTTCGGGGGTCCCGGAACCACTTGGAAGGGTGGGCAATAGCAAACAAAAATATTGTAATCGGGCAGAAAACTAGTTTTTTGGCCGAAAAATGCAACAAATGAGGAATGATCATGGCTGGGCGGTGACTATGGTTCCTTAGGTCGTATTTGATAGTCCGGAAAAATTTTAGGCGATAGGGGTCCGGAGTTCCCGGGTTCACTTGGAAGGCGTGGGCTATAGGACACAAAAATATGGGAACCGCGCGGAATTCTAGTTTTTTGGCCGAAAAACGGAAAAAACTAGGAACGATCATGGCTGGGCGGTGACTATGGTTCCTTAGATCTTATTTGATAGTCCGGAAAAATTTTAGGCGATAGGGGTCCGGAGACCCGGGACCACTCGGAAGGCGTGGGCTATATCACACAAAAATATGGGAATCGCGCGGAATTCTAGTTGTTTGTCCGAAAAACGCAAAAAATGAGGAACAATCATGGCGGGGTGGTTAATATGGTTCCTTAGGTCGTATTTGATGGCCCGGAAAATTTTTAGGCGATCGGGGTTCGGGGTTCCCGGGACCCCTTGGAAGGCGTGGGCTAAAGCACACGAAAATATGGAAATCGCGCGGAATTCAAAATTTTTGGATGAAAAATGCAAAAGACTAGGAACGATCATGGCGGGGCGGTGACTATGGTTCCTTAGGTCATATTTGGCAGTCCGGAAAATTTTTAGGCGATCCGGCTCCGAGGGGCCCAACCCACTCGGAAGGCGTGGGCGATAGCACACAAAAATATGGGAATCGGGCGGAATTCTAGTTTTTTGGCCAAAAAATGCAAAAAATGAGGAACGATCATGGCGAGGCAGTGACTATGGTTCCTTAGGTCCTAATTGATGGCCCGAATATTTTTTAGGCGATCCGAGTCCGGTGGCCCGGCCCACTCGGAAGGCGTGGGCAATTGCACACAAAAATATGGTAATCGAGCGGAATTCTAGTTTTTTGGCCGAAAAACGCAATAAATGAGGAACGATCATGGAGGGGCGGTGACTATGGTTCCTTAGGTCATATTTGATGGCCTGGAAAATTTTAGGCGATCGGGGTCCACGGCTCCTGAGACCACTCGGAAGGCGTAAGCTATAGCACACTAAAATATGCAAATCGCGCGGAGTTCTAGTTTTTTGGCCGAAAAATGCAAAGCATTTGGAACGATCATGGTGGGGCGGTGACTATGGTACCTTAGGTCGTATTTGATAGTCCGGAAAATTTTTAGGCGATCGGGGTCCGCGTTTCCCGGGACCCCTTGGAAGGCGTGGGCTAAAGCACACGAAAATATGGGAATCGGGCGTAATTCTAGTTTTTTGGCCGAAAAATGCAAAAAATGAGAAACGATGATGGCGGGGCGGTTACTATAGTTACTTAGGTAGTATTTGATGGCTCGGAAACATTTTAGGCGATCGGGGTCCGGGGGTCCCGGAACCACTTGGAAGGGTGGGCAATAGCAAACAAAAATATTGTAATCGGGCAGAAAACTAGTTTTTTGGCCGAAAAACGCAACAAATGAGGAATGATCATGGCTGGGCGGTGACTATGGTTCCTTAGGTCGTATTTGATAGTCCGGAAAACTTTTAGGCAATAGGGGTCCGGAGTTCCAGGGTTCACTTGGAAGGCGTGAGCTATAGGACCCAAAAATATGGGAACCGTGCGGAATTCTAGTTTTTTGGCCGAAAAACGGAAAAAACTAGGAACGATCATGGCTGGGCGGTGACTATGGTTCCTTAGGTCTTATTTGATAGTCCGGAAAAATTTTAGGCGATAGGGGTCCGGAGACCCGGGACCACTCGGAAGGCGTGGGCTATATCACACAAAAATATGGGAATCGCGCGTTATTCTAGTTGTTTGTCCGAAAAATGCAAAAAATGAGGAACGATCATGGCGGGGTGGTTACTATGGTTCCTTAGGTCGTATTTGATGGTCCGAAAAAGTTTTAGGCGATCGGTGTTCGGGGTTCCCGGGACCCCTTGGAAGGCGTGGGCTAAAGCACACGAAAATATGTAAATCGCGCGGAATTCTAATTTTTTGGCTGAAAAACGCAATAAATGAGGAACGATCATGGAGGGGCGGTGACTATGGTTCCTTAGGTCGTATTTGGCAGTCCGGAAAATTTTTCGGCGATCCGGAAACGAGGGGCCCGACCCACTCAGAAGGCGTGGGCGATAGCACACAAAAATATAGGAATCAGGCGGAATTCTAGTTTTTTGGCCAAAAAATTCAAAAAATGAGGAAAGATCATGGCGAGGTGGTGACTATGGTTCCTTAGGTCCTAATTGATGGCCCGAAAAGTTTTTAGGCGATCCGAGTGCGGCGGCCCGGCCCACTCGGAAGGCGTGGGCAACAGCACACAAAAATATGGTAATCGAGCGGAATTCTAGTTTTTTGGCCGAAAAACGCAATAAATGTGGGAAGATCATGGCGGGGCGGTGACTATGGTTCCTTAGGTCGTATTTGATGGCCCGGAAAATTTTAGGCGATCGGGGTCCACAGCTCCTGAGACCACTCGGAAGGCGTAAGCTATAGCATAGTAAAATATGCAAATCGCTCGGAGTTCTAGTTTTTTGGCCGAAAAATGCAAAGCATTTGGAACGATCATGGTGGGGCGGTGACTATGGTACCTTAGGTCGTATTTGATAGTCCAAAAATTTTTTAGGCGATCGGGGTCCGTGGCTCCTCGGATCATTTGGAAGGCGTGGGTATAGCACACGAAAATATGGGAATCGGGCGTAATTCTAGTTTTTTGGCTGAAAAATGCAAAAAATGAGAAACGATGATGGCGGGGCGGTTACTATAGTTCCTTAGGTCGTATTTGACGGCTCGGAAAAAGTTTTAGGCGATCGGGGTCCGGGGGTCCCGGAACCACTTGGAAGGGTGGGCAATAGCAAACAAAAATATTGTAATCGGGCGGAAAACTAGTTTTTTGGCCGAAAAACACAAGAAATGAGGAATGATCATGGCTGGGCGGTGACTATGGTTCCTTAGGTCGTATTTGATAGTCTGGAAAAATTTTAGGCGATTGGGGTCCGGAGTTCCCGGGTTCACTTGGAAGGCGTGGGCTATAGGACACGAAAATATGGGAATCGCGCGGAATTCTAGGTTTTTGGCCGAAAAACGGACAAAACTAGGAACGATCTTGGCTGGGCGGTGACTATGGTTCCTTAGGTCTTATTTGATAGTCCGGAAAAATTTTAGGCAATAGGGGTCCGGAGACCCGGGACCACTCGGAAGGCGTGGGCTATAACACACAAAAATATGAGATTGCGCGGAATTCTAGTTGTTTGGCCGAAAAATGCAAAAAATGAGGAACGATCATGGCGGGGCGGATACTATGGTTCCTAAGGTCGTATTTGATAGTCCAGAAAAATTTTAGGCGATAGGGGTCCGGTGGTCCCGGGACCACTCGGAAGGTGTGGGCTAACACACAAAAATATGGGAATCGCGCGGAATTCTAGTTGTTTGGCCGAAAAACGCAAAAAATAAGGAACGATCATGGCGGGGCAGATACTATGGTTCCTTAGGTCGTATTTGATTGCCCGAAAAAATTTTAGGCGATCGGGGTCCGCGGCTCTTGGGACCACTCGGAATGCGTGGGTATAGCACACGAAAATATGGGAATCGGGCGAAATTCTAGGTCTTTTTCAGTAACATGCAAAAAATGTGGAAAGATCTTGGCAGGGCGGTGACTATGGTTCCTTTGGTCTTATTTGATAGTCCGGAAAAATATTAGGCGATAGGGGTCCGGAGGTCCCGGGAACACTCGGAACGCGTGGGCTATAACACACAAAAATATGGGAATCGCGCGGAATTCTAGTTGGTTGGCCGAAAAATGCAAAAATTGAGTAACGATCATGTCGGGGCGGATACTATTGTTCCTTAGGTCGTATTTGATAGTCCGGAAAAGATTTAGGCGATAGGGGTCCGGAGACCCGAGACCACTCGGAAGGCGTGGGCTATAACACACAAAAATATGGGATCGCACGGAATTCTAGTTGTTTGGCCGAAAAACGGAAAAAATGAGGAACGATCATGGCGGGCCGGATACTATGGTTCCTTAGGTCGTATTTGATAGTCCGGAAAAAATTTTAGGCGATAAGGGTCCGGAGGTCCCAGGACCACTCGGAACGCATGGGCTATAACACACAAAAATATGGGAATCTCGCGGAATTCTAGCTGTTTGGCCAAAAAATGCAAAAAATAAGGAACGATCATGGCGGGGCGGATACTATGGTTCCTTAGGTCGTATTTGATTGCCCGGAACAATTTTAGGCGATCGGGGTCTGCGGCTCTTGGGACCACTCGGAATGCGTGGGTATAGCACACGAAAATATGGGAATCGGGCATAATTCTAGTTTTTTGGCCGAAATATGCAAAAAATGAGAAACGATGATGGCGGGGCGATTACTATGGTTCCTTAGGTCGTATTTGACGGCCCGGAAAAATTTTAGGCGATCGGGGTCCGGGGGTCCCGGAACCACTTGGAAGGGTGGGCAATAGCACACAAAAATATTGTAATCGGGCGGAATTCTAGTTTTTTGGCCGAACAACTCAACAAATGAGGAATGATCATGGCTGGGCAGTGACTATGGTTCCTTAAGTCGTATTTGATAGTCCGGAAAAATTTTAGGCGATATGGGTCCGGAGTTCCCGGGTTCACTTGGAAGGCGTGGGCTATAGGACACGGAAATATGGGAATCGCGCGGAATTCTAGTTTTTTGGCCGAAAAATGGAAAAAACTAGGAAAGATCATGGATGGGCGGTGACTATGGTTCCTTAGGTCATATTTGATAGTCCGGAATAATTTTAAGCGATAGGGGTCCGGAGGTCCCGGGACCACTCGGAAGGTGTGGGCTATAACACACAAAAATATGGGAATCGCGCGGAATTCTATTTGTTTGGCCGAAAAATGCAAAAAATAAGGAACGATCATGGCGGGGCGGATACTATGGTTCCTTAGGTCGTATTTGATTTCCTGGAAAAATTTTAGGTGATCGGGGTCCGCGTCTCTTGGGACCACTCGCAATGCGTGGGTATAGCACAGGAAAATATGGGAATTGGGCGAAATTCTAGGTCTTTTTCAGTAACATGCAAAAAATGTGGAAAGATCTTGGCAGGGCGGTGACAATGGTTCCTTTGGTCTTATTTGATAGTCCGGAAAAATATTAGGTGATAGGGGTCCGGAGGTCCCGGGACCACTCGGAAGGCGTGGGCTATAACACACAAAAATATGGGAATCGCGCGAAATTCTACTTGTTTGGCCAAAAAATGCAAAAAATGAGTAACGATCATGGCGGGGCGGATACTATGGTTCCTAAGGTCATATTTGATAGTCCGGAAAAATTTTAGGCTATAGGGGTCAGGAGGTCCCGGGACCACTCGGAAGGTGTGGGCTATAACACACAAAAATATGGGAATCGAGCGGAATTCTAGTTGTTTGGCCGAAAAACGCAAAAAATGAGGAACGCTCATGGCGGGGCGGTGATTATGGTTCCTTAGGTCGTATTTGATGGCCCAGAAAATTTTAGGCGATCAGGGTCCACGTCTCCCGGGACCACTCGGAAGGCGTAAGCTATATAGCACACTAAAATATGCAAATTGCGCGGAGTTCTCGTTTTTTGGACGAAAAATGCAAAGCATTTGGAACGATCATGGTGGGGCGGTGACTATGGTACCTTAGGTCGTATTTGATAGTCCAGAAAAATTTTAGGCGATCGGGGTCCGCGGCTCCCCGGACCACTTGGAAGGCGTGGGTATAGCACACGAAAATATGGGAATCGGGCGTAATTCTAGTTTTTTGGCCGAAATATGCAAAAAATGAGGAACGATCATGGCGGGGCGGTGACTATGGTTCCTTAGGTCGTATTTGATGGCCCGGAAAATTTTAGGCGATCGGGGTCCACGGCTCCCGGGACCACTCGGAAGACGTAAGCTATATAGCACACTAAAATATGCAAATCGCGTGGAGTTCTAGTTTTTTGGCCGAAAAATGCAAAGCATTTGGAACGATCATGGTGGGGAAGTGACTATGGTACCTTAGGTCGTATTTGATAGTCCGGAAAAATTTTAGGCGATCGGGGTCCGCGGCTCCCCGGACCACTTGGAAGGCGTGGGTATAGCACACGAAAATATGGGAATCGGGCGTAATTCTAGTTTTTTGGCCGAAATATGCAAAAAATAAGAAACGATGATGGCGGGGCGGTTAGTATGGTTCCTTGGGTCGTATTTGACGGCCCAGAAAAATTTTAGGCGATCGGGGTCTGAGGGTCCCGGAACCACTTGGAAGGGTGGGCAATAGCACACAAAAATATTGTAATCGGGAATTCAAGTTTTTTGGCCGAACAACTCAACAAAGGAGGAATGATCATGGCTGGGCGGTGACTATGGTTCCTTAAGTCGTATTTGATAGTCCGGAAAAATTTCATGCGATATGGGTCCGGAGTTCCCGGGTTCACTTGGAAGGCGTGGGCTACAGGACACGAAAATATGGGAATCGAGCGAAATTCTAGTTTTTTGGCCGAAAAATGTAAAACACTAGGAAAGATCATGGCTGGGCGGTGACTATGGTTCCTTAGGTCATATTTGATAGTCCGGAATAATTTTAGGCGATAGGGGTCCGGAGGTCCCGGGACCACTCGGAAGGTGTGGGCTATAACACACAATAATATGGGAATCGCGCGGAATTCTATTTGTTTGGCCGAGAAACGCAAAAAATAAGGAACGATCATGGCAGGCGGATACTATGGTTCCTTAGGTCGTATTTGATTGCCTGGAAAAATTTTAGGCGATCGGGGTCCGCGACTCTTGGTACCACTCGCAATGCGTGGGTATAGTACAGGAAAATATGGGAATCAGGCGAAATTCTAGGTCTTTTTCAGTAACATGCAAAAATGTGGAAAGATCCTGGCAGGGCGGTGACTATGGTTCCTTAGGTCGTATTTGATAGTCCAGAAAAATATTAGGCGATAGGGGTCCGGAGGTCCCGGAACCACTCGAGGGGCGTGGGCTATAACACACAAAAATATGGGAATCGGGCGGAATTCTAGTTGTTTGGCCAAAAAATGCAAAAAATGAGTAACGATCATGGCGGGGCGAATACTATGGTTCCTTAGGTCGTATTTGATAGTCCAGAAAAATTTTAGGCGATAGGGGTCAGGAGGTCCCGGGACCACTCGGAAGGCGTGGGCTATAACACACAAAAAATGGGATCGCTCGGAATTCTAGTTGTTTGGCCAAAAAACGCGAAATAATGAGGAACGATCATAGCGGGGTGGATACTATGGTTCCTTAGGTCGTATTTGATAGTCCGAAAAAATTTTAGGCGATAGGTGACCGGAGGTCCCTGGACCACTCGGAAGGTGTGGGCTAGCACACAAAAATATGGGAATCGCGCGGAATTCTAGTTGTTTGGCCGAAAAACGCAAAAAATAAGGAACGATCATGGCGGGGCGGATACTATGGTTCCTTAGGTCGTATTTGATTGCCTGGAAAAATTTTAGGCGATCGGGGTCCGCGGCTCTTGGGATCACTCGGAATGCGTGGGTATAGCACACGAAAATATGGGAATCGGGCGAAATTCTAGGTCTTTTTCAGTAACATGCAAAAAATGTGGAAAGATCTTGGCAGGGCGGTGACTATGGTTCCTTTGGTCTTATTTGATAGTCCGGAAAAATAATAGGCGATAGGGGTCCGGAGGTCCCGGGAACACTCGGAACGCGTGGGCTATAACACACAAAAATATGGGAATCGCGCGGAATTCTAGTTGTTTGGCCGAAAAATGCAAAAATTGAGTAACGATCATGGCGGGGCGGATACTATGGTTCCTTAGGTCGTATTTGATAGTCCGGAAAAATTTTAGGCGATAGGGGTCTGGAGACCCGGGACCACTCGGAAGGCATGGGCTATAACACACAAAAATATGGGATCGCGCGGAATTCTAGTTGTTTGGCCGAAAAACGCAAAAAATGTGGAAAGATCTTGGCAGGGCGGTGACGATGATTCCTTTGGTCTTATTTGATAGTCCGGAAAAATATTAGGCGATAGGGGTCCGGAGACGCGGGACCACTTGTAAGGCGTGGGTATAGCACACAAAAATATAGGAATCGGGCGGAATTCTAGTTGTTTTGCGGAAAAATGCAAAAAATGAGAAACGATCTTGGCGGGAAGGTGAATATGGTTCCTTAGGTATTATTTGATGGCCCAAAAACTTTTTAGGCGATCCGAGTGCGGGGGGCACGTCCCACTCGGAAGGCGTGGGCTATAGCACACGAAAATATGGGAATCGCGCGGAATTCTAGTTGTTTGGCCGAAAAACGCAAAAAATAAGGAACGATCATGGCGGGGCGGATACTATGGTTCCTTAGGTCGTATTTTATTGCTTGGAAAATTTTTAGGCGATCGGGGTCCGCGGCTCTTGGGACCACTCGGAATGCGTGGGTATAGCACACAAAAATATGGGAATCGGGCGAAATTCTAGGTCTTTTTCAGTAACATGCAAAAAATGTGGAAAGATCTTGGCAGGGCGGTGACTATGGTTCCTTTGGTCTTATTTGATAGTCCGGAAAAATATTAGGCGATAGGGGTCCGGAGGTCCCGGGAACACTCGGAACGCATGGGCTATAACACACAAAAATATGGGAATCGCGCGGAATTCTAGTTGTTTGGCCGAAAACGCAAAAATTGAGTAACGATCATGGCGGGGCGGATACTATGGTTCCTTAGGTCGTATTTGATAGTCCAGAAAAATATTAGGCGATAGGGGTCCGGAGGTCCCGGAACCACTCGAGGGGCGTGGGCTATAACACACAAAAATATGGGAATCGGGCGGAATTCTAGTTGTTTGGCCGAAAAATGCAAAAAATGAGTAACGATCATGGCGGGGCGAATACTATGGTTCCTTAGGTCGTATTTGATAGTCCAGAAAAATTTTAGGCGATAGGGGTCAGGAGGTCCCGGGACCACTCGGAAGGCGTGGGCTATAACACACAAAAAAATGGGATCGCTCGGAATTCTAGTTGTTTGGCCAAAAAACGCAAAAAATGAGGAACGATCATGGCGGGGTGGATACTATGGTTCCTTAGGTCGTATTTGATAGTCCGAAAAAATTTTAGGCGATAGGTGACCGGAGGTCCCTGGACCACTCGGAAGGTGTGGGCTAACACACAAAAATATCGAAATCGCGCGGAATTCTAGTTGTTTGGCCGAAAAACGCAAAAAATAAGGAACGATCATGGCGGGGTGGATACTATGGTTCCTTAGGTCGTATTTGATTGCCCGGAAAAATTTTAGGCGATCGGGGTCCGCGGCTCTTGGGACCACTCGGAATGCGTGGGTATAGCACACGAAAATATGGGAATCGGGCGAAATTCTAGGTCTTTTTCAGTAACATGCAAAAAATGTGGAAAGATCTTGGCATGGCGGTGACTATGGTTCCTTTGGTCTTATTTGATAGTCCGGAAAAATATTAGGCGATAGGGGTCCGGAGGTCTCGGGAACACTCGGAACGCATGGGCTATAAAACACAAAAATATGGGAATCGCGCGGAATTCTAGTTGTTTGGCCGAAAACGCAAAAATTGAGTAACGATCATGGCGGGGCGGATACTATGGTTCCTTAGGTCGTATTTGATAGTCCAGAAAAATATTAGGCGATAGGGGTCCGGAGGTCCCGGAACCACTCGAGGGGCGTGGGCTATAACACACAAAAATATGGGAATCGGGCGGAATTCTAGTTGTTTGGCCGAAAAATGCAAAAAATGAGTAACGATCATGGCGGGGCGAATACTATGGTTCCTTAGGTCGTATTTGATAGTCCAGAAAAATTTTAGGCGATAGGGGTCAGGAGGTCCCGGGACCACTCGGAAGGCGTGGGCTATAACACACAAAAAAATGGGATCGCTCGGAATTCTAGTTGTTTGGCCAAAAAACGCAAAAAATGAGGAACGATCATGGCGGGGTGGATACTATGGTTCCTTAGGTCGTATTTGATAGTCCGAAAAAATTTTAGGCGATAGGTGACCGGAGGTCCCTGGACCACTCGGAAGGTGTGGGCTAACACACAAAGATATGGGAATCGCGCGAAATTCTAGTTGTTTGGCCGAAAAACGCAAAAAAAAAGGAACGATCATGGCGGGGCGGATACTATGGTTCCTTAGGTCGTATTTGATTGCCCGGAAAAATTTTAGGCGATCGGGGTCCGCGGCTCTTGGGACCACTCGGAATGCGTGGGTATAGCACACGAAAATATGGGAATCGGGCGAAATTCTAGGTCTTTTTCAGTAACATGCAAAAAATGTGGAAAGATCTTGGCAGGGAGGTGACTATGGTTCCTTTGGTCTTATTTGATAATCCGGAAAAATAATAGGCGATAGGGGTCCGGAGGTCCCGGGAACACTCGGAACGCGTGGGCTATAACACACAAAAATATGGGAATCGCGCGGAATTCTAGTTGTTTGGCCGAAAAATGCAAAAATTGAGTAACGATCATGGCGGGGCGGATACTATGGTTCCTTAGGTCGTATTTGATAATCCGGAAAAATTTTAGGCGATAGGGGTCCGGAGACCCGGGACCACTCGGAAGGCGTGGGCTATAACACACAAAAATATGGGATCGCGCGGAATTCTAGTTGTTTGGCCGAAAAACGCAAAAAATGTGGAAAGATCTTGGAAGGGCGGTGACTATGATTCCTTTGGTCTTATTTGATAGTCCGGAAAAATATTAGGCGATTGGGGTCCGGAGACGCGGGACCACTTGTAAGGCGTGGGTATAGCACACAAAAATATAGGAATCGGGCGGAATTCTAGTTGTTTTGCGGAAAAATGCAAAAAATGAGAAACGATCATGGCGGGAAGGTGAATATGGTTCCTTAGGTATTATTTGATGGCCCAAAAACTTTTTAGGCGATCCGAGTGCGGGGGGCACGTCCCACTCGGAAGGCGTGGGCTATAGCACACGAAAATATGGGAATCGCGCGGAATTCTAGTTGTTTGGCCGAAAAACGCAAAAAATAAGGAACGATCATGGCGGGGCGGATACTATGGTTCCTTAGGTCATATTTTATTGCTTGGAAAATTTTTAGGCGATCGGGGTCCGCGGCTCTTGGGACCACTCGGAATGCGTGGGTATAGCACACAAAAATATGGGAATCGGGCGAAATTCTAGGTCTTTTTCAGTAACATGCAAAAAATGTGGAAAGATCTTGGCAGGGCGGTGACTATGGTTCCTTTGGTCTTATTTGATAGTCCGGAAAAATATTAGGCGATAGGGGTCCGGAGGTCCCGGGAACACTCGGAACGCATGGGCTATAACACACAAAAATATGGGAATCGCGCGGAATTCTAGTTGTTTGGCCGAAAATGCAAAAATTGAGTAACGATCATGGCGGGGCGGATACTATGGTTCCTTAGGTCGTATTTGATAGTTCGGAAAAATTTTAGGCGATAGAGGTCCGGAGACCCGGGACCACTCGGAAGGCGTGGGCACACAAAAATATGGGATCGCGCGGAATTCTAGTTGTTTGGCCGAAAAACGCAACAAATGAGGAACGATCATGGCGGGGCGGATACTATGGTTCCTTAGGTCGTATTTGATAGTCCGAAAAACTTTTAGGCGATAGGGGTCCGGAGGTCCCGGGACCACTCGGAAGGTGTGGGCTAACACACAAAAATATGGGAATAGCACGGAATTCTAGTTGTTTGGCCGAAAAATGCAAAAGATAAGGAACGATCATGGAGGGGCGGATACTATTTTTCCTTAGGTCGTATTTGATTTCCCGAAAAAATTTTAGGCGATCAGGGTCCGCGGCTCTTGGGACCACTCGGAATGCGTGGGTATAGCACACGAAAATAAGGGAATCGGGCGAAATTCTAGGTCTTTTTCAGTAACATGCAAAAAATGTGGAAAGATCTTGGTAGGGCGGTGACTATGGTTCCTTTGGTCTTATTTGATAGTCCGAAAAAATATTAGGCGATAGGGGTCCGGAGGTCCCGAGAAAACACTCGGAACGCGTGGGCTATAACACACAAAAATATGGGAATCGCGCGGAATTCTAGTTGTTTGGCCGAAAAATGCAAAAATTGAGTAACGATCATGGCGGGGCGGATACTATGGTTCCTTAGGTCGTATTTGATAGTCCGGAAAAATTTTAAGCGATAGGAGTCCGGAGACCCGGGACCACTCGGAAGGCGTGGGCTATAACACACAAAAATATGGGATAGCACGGAATTCTAGTTGTTTGGCCGAAAAACGCAAAAAATGAGGAACGATCATGGCGGGGCGGATACTATGGTTCCTTGGTTCGTATTTGATAGTCCGGAAAATTTTTAGGCAATAGGGGTCCGAAGGTCCCGCGACCACTCGGAAGGTGTGGGCTAACACACAAAAATATGGGAATAGCGCGGAATTCTAGTTGTTTGGCCGAAAAATGCAAAAAATAAGGAACGATCATGGCGGGGCGGATACTATTGTTCCTTAGGTCGTATTTGATTGCCCGGAAAAATTTTAGGCGATCAGGGTCCGCGGCTCTTGGGACCACTCGGAATGCGTGGGTATAACACACGAAAATAAGGGAATCGGGCGAAATTCTAGGTCTTTTTCAGTAACATGCAAAAAATGTGGAAAGATCTTGGCAGGGCGCTGACTATGGTTCCTTTGGTCTTATTTGATAGTCCGAAAAAATATTAGGCGATAGGGGTCCGGAGGTCCCGTGAACACTCGGAACGCGTGGGCTATAACACACAAAAATATGGGAATCGCGCGGAATTCTAGTTGTTTGGCCGAAAAACGCAAAAATTGAGTAACGATCATGGCGGGGCGGATTCTATGGTTCCTTAGGTCGTATTTGATAGTCCGGAAAAATTTTAAGCGATAGGGGTCCGGAGACCCGGGACCACTCGGAAGGCGTGGGCTATAACCCACAAAAATATGGGATCGCGCGGAATTCTAGTTGTTTGGCCGAAAAACGCAAAAAATGAGGAACGATCATGGCGGGGCGGATACTATGGTTCCTTGGTTCGTATTTGATAGTCCGAAAAAATTTTAGGCGATAGGGGTCCGGAGGACCCGGGACCACTCGGAAGGTGTGCGCTAACACACAAAAATATGGGAATCGCGCGAAATTCTAGTCTTTTGGCCGAAAAACGCAAAAAATAAGGAACGATCATGGATGAGCGGATACTATGGTTCCATAGGTCGTATTTGATTGCCCGGAAAATTTTTAGGCGATCGGGGTCCGTGGCTCTTGGGACCACTCGGAATGCGTGGGTATAGCACACGAAAATATGGGAATCGGGCGAAATTCTAGGTCTTTTTCAGTAACATGCAAAAAATGTGGAAAGATCTTGGCAGGGCGGTGACTATGGTTCCTTTGGTCTTATTTGATAGTCCGGAAAAATATTAGGCGATAGGGGTCCGGAGGTCCCGGGAACACTCGGAACGCGTGGGCTATAACACACAAAAATATGGGAATCGCGCGGAATTCTAGTTGTTTGGCCAAAAAATGCAAAAATTTAGTAACGATCATGGCAGGGCGGATACTATTGTTCCTTAGGTCGTATTTGATACTCCGGAAAAATTTTAGGCGATAGGGGTCCGGAGACCCGGGACCACTCGGAAGGCGTGGGCTATAACACACAAAAATATGGGATCGCGCGGAATTCTAGTTGTTTGGCCGAAAAACGCAAAAAATGAGGAACGATCATGGCGGGGTGGATACTATGGTTCCTTAGGTCATATTTGATAGTCCGGAAAAATTTTAGGCGATAGGTGTCCGGAGGTCCCGGGACCACTCGGAAGGTGTGGGCTAACACACAAAAATATGGGAATAGCGCGGAATTCTAGTTGTTTGGCCGAAAAACGCAAAAAATAAGGAACGATCATGGCGGGGCAGATACTATGATTCCTTAGGTCGTATTTGATTGCCTGGAAAAATTTTAGGCGATCGGGGTCCGTGGCTATTTGGACCACTCGGAATGCGTAGGTATAGCACACGAAAATATGGGAATCAGGCGAAATTCTAGGTCTTTTTCAGTAACATGAAAAAAATGTGGAAAGATCTTGGCAGGGCGGTGACTATGGTTCCTTTGGTCTTATTTGATAGTCCGGAAAAATATTAGGCGATAGGGGTCCGGAGGTCCCGGGAACACTCGGAACGCGTGGGCTATAACACACAAAAATATGGGAATCGCGTGGAATTCTAGTTGTTTGGCCGAAAACGCAAAAATTGAGTAACGATCATGGCGGGGCGGATACTATGGTTCCTTAGGTCGTATTTGATAGTCCAGAAAAATATTAGGCGATAGGGGTCCGGAGGTCCCGGAACCACTCGAGGGGCGTGGGCTATAACACACAAAAATATGGGAATCGGGCGGAATTCTAGTTGTTTGGCCGAAAAATGCAAAAAATGAGTAACGATCATGGCGGGGCGAATACTATGGTTCCTTAGGTCGTATTTGATAGTCCAGAAAAATTTTAGGCGATAGGGGTCAGGAGGTCCCGGGACCACTCGGAAGGCGTGGGCTATAACACACAAAAAAATGGGATCGCTCGGAATTCTAGTTGTTTGGCCAAAAAACGCAAAAAATGAGGAACGATCATGGCGGGGTGGATACTATGGTTCCTTAGGTCGTATTTGATAGTCCGAAAAAATTTTAGGCGATAGGTGACCGGAGGTCCCTGGACCACTCGGAAGGTGTGGGCTAACACACAAAGATATGGGAATCGCGCGAAATTCTAGTTGTTTGGCCGAAAAACGCAAAAAAAAAGGAACGATCATGGCGGGGCGGATACTATGGTTCCTTAGGTCGTATTTGATTGCCCGGAAAAATTTTAGGCGATCGGGGTCCGCGGCTCTTGGGACCACTCGGAATGCGTGGGTATAGCACACGAAAATATGGGAATCGGGCGAAATTCTAGGTCTTTTTCAGTAACATGCAAAAAATGTGGAAAGATCTTGGCAGGGAGGTGACTATGGTTCCTTTGGTCTTATTTGATAATCCGGAAAAATAATAGGCGATAGGGGTCCGGAGGTCCCGGGAACACTCGGAACGCGTGGGCTATAACACACAAAAATATGGGAATCGCGCGGAATTCTAGTTGTTTGGCCGAAAAATGCAAAAATTGAGTAACGATCATGGCGGGGCGGATACTATGGTTCCTTAGGTCGTATTTGATAATCCGGAAAAATTTTAGGCGATAGGGGTCCGGAGACCCGGGACCACTCGGAAGGCGTGGGCTATAACACACAAAAATATGGGATCGCGCGGAATTCTAGTTGTTTGGCCGAAAAACGCAAAAAATGTGGAAAGATCTTGGAAGGGCGGTGACTATGATTCCTTTGGTCTTATTTGATAGTCCGGAAAAATATTAGGCGATTGGGGTCCGGAGACGCGGGACCACTTGTAAGGCGTGGGTATAGCACACAAAAATATAGGAATCGGGCGGAATTCTAGTTGTTTTGCGGAAAAATGCAAAAAATGAGAAACGATCATGGCGGGAAGGTGAATATGGTTCCTTAGGTATTATTTGATGGCCCAAAAACTTTTTAGGCGATCCGAGTGCGGGGGGCACGTCCCACTCGGAAGGCGTGGGCTATAGCACACGAAAATATGGGAATCGCGCGGAATTCTAGTTGTTTGGCCGAAAAACGCAAAAAATAAGGAACGATCATGGCGGGGCGGATACTATGGTTCCTTAGGTCATATTTTATTGCTTGGAAAATTTTTAGGCGATCGGGGTCCGCGGCTCTTGGGACCACTCGGAATGCGTGGGTATAGCACACAAAAATATGGGAATCGGGCGAAATTCTAGGTCTTTTTCAGTAACATGCAAAAAATGTGGAAAGATCTTGGCAGGGCGGTGACTATGGTTCCTTTGGTCTTATTTGATAGTCCGGAAAAATATTAGGCGATAGGGGTCCGGAGGTCCCGGGAACACTCGGAACGCATGGGCTATAACACACAAAAATATGGGAATCGCGCGGAATTCTAGTTGTTTGGCCGAAAATGCAAAAATTGAGTAACGATCATGGCGGGGCGGATACTATGGTTCCTTAGGTCGTATTTGATAGTTCGGAAAAATTTTAGGCGATAGAGGTCCGGAGACCCGGGACCACTCGGAAGGCGTGGGCACACAAAAATATGGGATCGCGCGGAATTCTAGTTGTTTGGCCGAAAAACGCAACAAATGAGGAACGATCATGGCGGGGCGGATACTATGGTTCCTTAGGTCGTATTTGATAGTCCGAAAAACTTTTAGGCGATAGGGGTCCGGAGGTCCCGGGACCACTCGGAAGGTGTGGGCTAACACACAAAAATATGGGAATAGCACGGAATTCTAGTTGTTTGGCCGAAAAATGCAAAAGATAAGGAACGATCATGGAGGGGCGGATACTATTTTTCCTTAGGTCGTATTTGATTTCCCGAAAAAATTTTAGGCGATCAGGGTCCGCGGCTCTTGGGACCACTCGGAATGCGTGGGTATAGCACACGAAAATAAGGGAATCGGGCGAAATTCTAGGTCTTTTTCAGTAACATGCAAAAAATGTGGAAAGATCTTGGTAGGGCGGTGACTATGGTTCCTTTGGTCTTATTTGATAGTCCGAAAAAATATTAGGCGATAGGGGTCCGGAGGTCCCGAGAAAACACTCGGAACGCGTGGGCTATAACACACAAAAATATGGGAATCGCGCGGAATTCTAGTTGTTTGGCCGAAAAATGCAAAAATTGAGTAACGATCATGGCGGGGCGGATACTATGGTTCCTTAGGTCGTATTTGATAGTCCGGAAAAATTTTAAGCGATAGGAGTCCGGAGACCCGGGACCACTCGGAAGGCGTGGGCTATAACACACAAAAATATGGGATAGCACGGAATTCTAGTTGTTTGGCCGAAAAACGCAAAAAATGAGGAACGATCATGGCGGGGCGGATACTATGGTTCCTTGGTTCGTATTTGATAGTCCGGAAAATTTTTAGGCAATAGGGGTCCGAAGGTCCCGCGACCACTCGGAAGGTGTGGGCTAACACACAAAAATATGGGAATAGCGCGGAATTCTAGTTGTTTGGCCGAAAAATGCAAAAAATAAGGAACGATCATGGCGGGGCGGATACTATTGTTCCTTAGGTCGTATTTGATTGCCCGGAAAAATTTTAGGCGATCAGGGTCCGCGGCTCTTGGGACCACTCGGAATGCGTGGGTATAACACACGAAAATAAGGGAATCGGGCGAAATTCTAGGTCTTTTTCAGTAACATGCAAAAAATGTGGAAAGATCTTGGCAGGGCGCTGACTATGGTTCCTTTGGTCTTATTTGATAGTCCGAAAAAATATTAGGCGATAGGGGTCCGGAGGTCCCGTGAACACTCGGAACGCGTGGGCTATAACACACAAAAATATGGGAATCGCGCGGAATTCTAGTTGTTTGGCCGAAAAACGCAAAAATTGAGTAACGATCATGGCGGGGCGGATTCTATGGTTCCTTAGGTCGTATTTGATAGTCCGGAAAAATTTTAAGCGATAGGGGTCCGGAGACCCGGGACCACTCGGAAGGCGTGGGCTATAACCCACAAAAATATGGGATCGCGCGGAATTCTAGTTGTTTGGCCGAAAAACGCAAAAAATGAGGAACGATCATGGCGGGGCGGATACTATGGTTCCTTGGTTCGTATTTGATAGTCCGAAAAAATTTTAGGCGATAGGGGTCCGGAGGACCCGGGACCACTCGGAAGGTGTGCGCTAACACACAAAAATATGGGAATCGCGCGAAATTCTAGTCTTTTGGCCGAAAAACGCAAAAAATAAGGAACGATCATGGATGAGCGGATACTATGGTTCCATAGGTCGTATTTGATTGCCCGGAAAATTTTTAGGCGATCGGGGTCCGTGGCTCTTGGGACCACTCGGAATGCGTGGGTATAGCACACGAAAATATGGGAATCGGGCGAAATTCTAGGTCTTTTTCAGTAACATGCAAAAAATGTGGAAAGATCTTGGCAGGGCGGTGACTATGGTTCCTTTGGTCTTATTTGATAGTCCGGAAAAATATTAGGCGATAGGGGTCCGGAGGTCCCGGGAACACTCGGAACGCGTGGGCTATAACACACAAAAATATGGGAATCGCGCGGAATTCTAGTTGTTTGGCCAAAAAATGCAAAAATTTAGTAACGATCATGGCAGGGCGGATACTATTGTTCCTTAGGTCGTATTTGATACTCCGGAAAAATTTTAGGCGATAGGGGTCCGGAGACCCGGGACCACTCGGAAGGCGTGGGCTATAACACACAAAAATATGGGATCGCGCGGAATTCTAGTTGTTTGGCCGAAAAACGCAAAAAATGAGGAACGATCATGGCGGGGTGGATACTATGGTTCCTTAGGTCATATTTGATAGTCCGGAAAAATTTTAGGCGATAGGTGTCCGGAGGTCCCGGGACCACTCGGAAGGTGTGGGCTAACACACAAAAATATGGGAATAGCGCGGAATTCTAGTTGTTTGGCCGAAAAACGCAAAAAATAAGGAACGATCATGGCGGGGCAGATACTATGATTCCTTAGGTCGTATTTGATTGCCTGGAAAAATTTTAGGCGATCGGGGTCCGTGGCTATTTGGACCACTCGGAATGCGTAGGTATAGCACACGAAAATATGGGAATCAGGCGAAATTCTAGGTCTTTTTCAGTAACATGAAAAAAATGTGGAAAGATCTTGGCAGGGCGGTGACTATGGTTCCTTTGGTCTTATTTGATAGTCCGGAAAAATATTAGGCGATAGGGGTCCGGAGGTCCCGGGAACACTCGGAACGCGTGGGCTATAACACACAAAAATATGGGAATCGCGTGGAATTCTAGTTGTTTGGCCGAAAAACGCAAACATTGAGTAACGATCATGACGGGGTGGATACTATATTTCCTTAGGTCTTATTTGATAGTCTGGAAAAAATTTAGGCGAAAGGGGTCAGGAGGTCCCGGGACCACTCGGAAGGCGAGGGCTATAACACAGAAAAATATGGGAATCGAGCGGAATTCTAGTTGTTTGGCCTAAAAACGCAAAAAATGAGGAACGATCATGGCGGGGTGGTTACTATGGTTCCTTAGGTCATATTTGATGGCCCAAATTTTTTTTAGGCGATCGGGGTTCGGGGTTACCGGGACCCCTTGGAACGCGTGGGCTAAAGCACACGAAAATATGGAAATCGCGCGGAATTCTAGTTGTTTGGCCGAAAAACGCAAAAATTGTGTAACGATTATGGCGGGGCGGATACTATGGTTCCTTAGGTCGTATTTGATAGTCTGGAAAAATTTTAGGCGATAGGGGTCCGGAGGTCCCGGGACCACTCGGAAGGTGTGGGCTATAACACACAAAAATATGGGAATCGCGCGGAATTCTAGTTGTTTGGCCGAAAAATGCAAAAAATAAGGAACGATCATGGCGGGGCGGATACTATTGTTCCTTAGGTCGTATTTGATTGCCCGGAAAAATTTTAGGCGATCAGGGTCCGCGGCTCTTGGGACCACTCGGAATGCGTGGGTATAGCACACGAAAATAAGGGAATCGGGCGAAATTCTAGGTCTTTTTCAGTAACATGCAAAAAATGTGGAAAGATCTTGGCAGGGCGCTGACTATGGTTCCTTTGGTCTTATTTGATAGTCCGAAAAAATATTAGGCGATAGGGGTCCGGATACGCGGGACCACTTGTAAGGCGTGGGTATAGCACACGAAAATATGGGAATCGGGCGGAATTCTAGTTGTTTTGCCGAAAAATGCAAAAAATGAGAAACGATCATGGTGGGAAGGTGAATATGGTTCCTTAGGTCTTATTTGATGGCCCAAAAACTTTTTAGGTGATCCGAGTGCGGGGGCACGGCCCACTCGGAAGGCGTGGGCTATAGCACACGAAAATATGGGAATCGCGCGAAATTCTTGTTGTTTGGCCGAAAAACGCAAAAAATAAGGAACAATCATGGCGGGGCGGATACTATGGTTCCTTAGGTTGTATTTTATTGCTCGGAAAAATTTTAGGCGATCGGGGTCCGCGGCTCTTGGGACCACTCGGAATGCAGTGGGTATAGCACACGAAAATATGGGAATCGGGCGAAATTCTAGGTCTTTTTCAGTAACATGCAAAAAATGTGGAAAGATCTTGGCAGGGCGGTGACTATGGTTCCTTTGGTCTTATTTGATAGTCCGGAAAAATATTAGGCGATAGGGGTCCGGAGGATACGGGAACACTCGGAACGCGTGGGTTATAACACACAAAAATATGGGAATCGCGCGGAATTCTAGTTGTTTGACCGAAAAACGCAAACATTGAGTAACGATCATGACGGGGCGGATACTATGGTTCCTTAGGTCGTATTTAATAGTCCGGAAAAATTTTAGGCGGAAGGGGTTAGGAGGTCCCGGGACCACTCGGAAGGCGTGGGCTATAACACACAAAAATATGGGATCGCGCGGAATTCTAGTTGTTTTGCCAAAAAACGCAAAAAATGAGGAATGATCATGGCGGGGCGGATTCTATGGTTCCTTGGTTCGTATTTGATAGTCCGGAAAACTTTTAGGCGATAGGGGTCCGGAGGTCCCGCGACCACTCGGAAGGTGTGGGCTAACACACAAAAATATGGGAATAGCGCGGAATTCTAGTTGTTTGGCCGAAAAGCGCAAAAAATAAGGAACGATCATGGCGGGGCAGATACTATGATTCCTTAGGTCGTATTTGATTGCCCGGAAAAATTTTAGGCGATCAGGGTCTGCGGCTCTTGGGACAACTCGAAATGCGTGGGTATAGCACACGAAAATAAGGGAATCGGGCGAAATTCTAGATCTTTTTCAGTAACATGCAAAAAAATGTGGAAAGATCTTGGCAGGGCGGTGACTATGGTTCCTTTGGTCTTATTTGATAGTCTGGAAAAATATTAGGCGATAGGGGTCCGAAGACGCGGGACCACTTGTAAGGCGTGGGTATAGCACATGAAAATATGGGAATCGGGCGGAATTCTAGTTGTTTTGCCGAAAAATGCAAAAAATGAGAAACGATCATGGAGGGAAGGTGAATATGGTTCCTTAGGTCTTATTTGATGGCCCAAAAACTTTTTAGGTGATCCGAGTGCGGGGGGCACGGCCCACTCGGAAGGAGTGGGCTATAGCACACGAAAATATGGGAATCGCGCAGAATTCTAGTTGTCTGGCCGAAAAATGCAAAAAATAAGGAACAATCATGGCGGGGCGGATACTATGGTTCCTTAGGTTGTATTTTATTGCTCGGAAAAATTTTAGGCGATCGGGGTCCGCGGCTCTTGGGACCACTCGGAATGCGTGGGTATAGCACACGAAAATATGGGAATCTGGCGAAATTCTAGGTCTTTTTCAGTAACATGCAAAAAATGTGGAAAGATCTTGGCAGGGCGGTGACTATGGTTCCTTTGGTCTTATTTGATAGTCCGGAAAAATATTAGGCGATAGGGGTCCGGAGGATGCGGGAACACTCGGAACGCGTGGGTTATAACACACAAAAATATGGGAATCGCGCGGAATTCTAGTTGTTTGGCCGAAAAACGCAAACATTGAGTAACGATCATGACGGGGCGGATACTATGGTTCCTTAGGTCGTATTTGATAGTCCGGAAAAATTTTAGGCGAAAGGGGTCAGGAGGTCCCGGGACCACTCGGAAGGCGTGGTCTATAACACAGAAAAATATGGGAATCGAGCGGAATTTTAGTTGTTTGGCCGAAAAACGCAAAAAATGAGGAACGATCATGGCGGGGTGGTTACTATGGTTCCTTAGGTCGTATTTAATGGCCCAAAAATTTTTTAGACGATCGGGGTTCAGGGTTCGGGGTTACCGGGACCCCTTGGAAGGCGTGGGCTAAAGCACATGAAAATATGAAAATCGCGCGGAATTCTAGTTGTTTGGCCAAAAACGCAAAAATTGAGTAACGATCATGGCGGGGCGGATACTATGGTTCCTTAGGTCGTATTTGATAGTCCGGAAAAACTTTAGGCGATAGGGGTCCGGAGACCCGGGACCACTCGGAAGGCGTGGGCTATAACACACAAAAATATGGGATCGCGCGGAATTCTAGTTGTTTGGCCGAAAAACGCAAAAAATGAGGATCGATCATGGCGGGGTTGTTACTATGGTTCCTTAGGTCGTATTTGATGGCCCAAAATATTTTTACGCGATCGGGGTTTGGGGTTACCGGGACCCCTTGGAAGGCGTGGGCTAAAGCACACGAAAATATGGAAATCGCGTGGAATTCTAGTTGTTTGGCCGAAAAACGCAAAAAATGAGGAACGATTATGGCGGGGCGGATACTATGGTTCCTTAGGTCTTATTTGATAGTCCGGAAAAATTTTAGGCGATAGGGGTCCGGAGGTCCCGGGACCACTCGGAAGGTGTGGGCTAACACACAAAAATATGGGAATAGCGCGGAATTCTAGTTGTTTGGCTGAAAAACGCAAAAAATAAGGAACGATCATGGCGGGGCGGACACTATGGTTCCTTAGGTCGTATGTGATTGCCCAGAAAAATTTTAGGCGATCAGGGTCCGCGGCTCTTGGGACCACTCGAAATGCGTGGGTATAGCACACGAAAATAAGGGAATCGGGCGAAATTCTAGATCTTTTTCAGTAACATGCAAAAAATGTGGAAAGATCTTGGCAGGGCGGTGACTATGGTTCCTTTGGTCTTATTTGATAGTCTGGAAAAATATTAGGCGATAGGGGTCCGAAGACGCGGGACCACTTGTAAGGCGTGGGTATAGCACACGAAAATATGGGAATCGGGCGGAATTCTAGTTGTTTTGCCGAAAAATGCAAAATATGAGAAACGATCATGGAGGGAAGGTGAATATGGTTCCTTAGGTCTTATTTTGCCCAAAAACTTTTTAGGTGATCCGAGTGCGGGGGGCACGGCCCACTCGGAAGGCGTGGGCTATAGCACACGAAAATATGGGAATCGCGCGGAATTCTAGTTGTCTGGCCGAAAAACGCAAAAAATAAGGAACAATCATGGCGGGGCGGATACTATGGTTCCTTAGGTCGTATTTGATAGTCCGGAAAAACTTTAGGCGATAGGGGTCCGGAGACCCGGGACCACTCGGAAGGCGTGGGCTATAACACACAAAAATATAGGATCGCACGGAATTCTAGCTGTTTGGCCGAAAAACGCAAAAAATGAGGAACGATCATGGTGGGGTTGTTACTATGGTTCCTTAGGTCGTATTTGATGGCCCAAAATATTTTTACGCGATCGGGGTTTGGGGTTACCGGGACCCCTTGGAAGGCGTGGGCTAAAGCACACGAAAATATGGAAATCGCGTGGAATTCTAGTCGTTTGGCCGAAAAACGCAAAAAATGAGGAACGATTATGGCAGGGCGGATACTATGGTTCCTTAGGTCTTATTTGATAGTCCGGAAAAATTTTAGGCGATAGGGGTCCGGAGGTCCCGGGACCACTCGGAAGGTGTGGGCTAACACACAAAAATATGGGAATAGCGCGGAATTCTAGTTGTTTGGCTGAAAAACGCAAAAAATAAGGAACGATCATGGCGGGGCGGACACTATGGTTCCTTAGGTCGTATTTGATTGCCCGGAAAAATTTTAGGCGATCGGGGTCTGCGGCTCTTGGGACCACTCGGAATGCGTGGGTATAGCACACGAAAATATGGGAATCGGGCGAAATTCTAGGTCTTTTTTAGTAACATGCAAAAAATGTGGAAAGATCTTGGCAGGGTGGTGACTATGGTTCCTTTGGTCTTATTTGATAGTCCGGAAAAATATTAGGCGATAGGGGTCTGGAGGTCCCGGGACCACTCGGAAGGCGTGGGCTATAACACACAAAAATATGGGAATCGCGCGGAATTCTAGTTGTTTGGCCGAAAAACGCAAAAATTGAGTAACGATCATGGTGGGGCAGATACTATGGTTCCTTAGGTCGTATTTGATAGTCCAGAAAAGTTTTAGGCGATAGGGGTCCGGAGACCCGGGACCACTCGGAAGGCGTGGGCTATAACACACAAAAATATGGGATCGCGTGGAATTCTAGTTGTTTGGCCGAAAAATGCAAAAAATGAGGAACGATCATGGCGGGGCGGATACTATGGTTCCTTAGGTCATATTTGATAGTCCGGAAAAATTTTAGGCCATAGGGGTCAGGAGGTCCCGGGACCACTCGGAAGGCATGGGCTATAACACACAAAAATATGGGAATCGCGCGGAATTCTAGTTGTTTGGCCCAAAAATGCAAAATATAAGGAACGATCATGGCTGGACGGTGACTATGGTTCCTTAGGTCGTATTTGATAGTCCGTAAAAATTTTAGGCGATAGGGGTCCGGAGTTCCCGGGTTCACTTGGAAGGCGTGGGCTATAGGACACGAAAATAAGGGAATCGCGCGGAATTCTAGTTGTTTGGCCGAAAAAGTCAAAAAATGAGGAACGATCATGGCTGGACGGTGACTATGGTTCCTTAGGTCGTATTTGATAGTCCGTAAAAATTTTAGGCGATAGGGGTCCGGAGTTCCCGGGTTCACTTGGAAGGCGTGGGCTATAGGACACGAAAATAAGGGAATCGCGCGGAATTCTAGTTGTTTGGCCGAAAAAGTCAAAAAATGAGGAACGATCATGGCGGGGCAGATACTATGGTTCCTTAGGTCGTATTTGATAGTCCGGAAAAATTTTAGGCGATAGGGGTCCGGAGGTCCCAGGACCACTCGGAAGGTGTGGGCTATAACACACAAAAATATGGGAATCGCGCGGAATTCTAGTTGTTTGGCCGAAAAACGCAAAAAATAAGGAACGATCATGGCAGGGCGGATACTATGGTTCCTTAGGTCATATTTGATAGTCCGGAAAAATTTTAGGTGATAGGGGTCCAGAGGTCCCGGGACCACTCGGAAGGCATGGGCTATAACACAAAAATATGGGAATCGCGCGGAATTCTAGTTGTCTGGCCGAAAAACGCAAAAAATGAGGAACGATCATGGAGGGGTGGTTACTATGGTTCCTTAGGTCATATTTGATGGCCCGGAAAAATTTTAGGCGATCGGGGTTCGGGGTTCCCGGGACCCCTTGGAAGGCGTGGGCGATAGCATGCAAAAATTTGGGAATCGGGCGGAATTCTAGTTTTTTGGCAAAAAAATGCAAAAAATGAGGAACGATCATGGCGAGGCGGTGACTATGGTTCCTTAGGTCTTAATTGATGGCCCAAAATATTTTTAGGCGATCCGAGTCCGGCGGCCTGGCCCACTCGGAAGGCGTGGGCAATAGCACACAAAAATATGGTAATCGAGCGGAATTCTAGTTTTTTGGCCGAAAAACGCAAAAAATAAGGAACGATCATGGCGGGGCGGATACTGTGGTTCCTTAGGTCATATTTGATTGTCCGGAAAAAATTTAGGCGATCGAGGTCCGCGGCTCTTGGGGCCACTCGGAATGCATGGGTATAGCACACGAAAATATGGGAATCGGGCGAAATTCTAGGTCTTTTTCAGTAACATGCAAAAAAATGTGGAAAGATCTTGGCAGGGCAGTGACTATGGTTCCTTTGGTCTTATTTGATAGTCCGGAAAAATATTAGGCGATAGTGGTCCGGTGGTCCCGGGACCACTCGGAAGGTGTGGGCTATAACATACAAAAATATGGGAATCGCGCGGAATTCTAGTTGTTTGGCCGAAAAACGCAAAAAATAAGGAATGATCATGGCGGGGCGGATACTATGGTTCCTTAGGTCGTATTTGATTGCCCGGAAAAATTTTAGGCGATCGGGGTCCGCGGCGCTTGGGGCCACTCGCAATGCGTGGGTCCCCGGGCCACTTGGAAGGCGTGGGTATAGCACACGAAAATATGAGAATCGGGCGTAATTCTAGTTTTTTGGCCGAAATATGCAAAAAATGAGAAACGATGATGGCGGGGCGGTTACTATGGTTCCTTAGGTCGTATTTGACGGCCCAAAAAAATTTTAGGCGATCGGGGTCCGGGGGTCCCGGAACCACTTGGAAGGGTGGGCAATAGCACACAAAAATATTGTAATCGGGAGGAATTCTAGTTTTTTGGCCGAAAAACGCAACAAAAGAGGAATGATCATGGCTGGCCGGTGACTATGGTTCCTTAGGTCGTATTTGATAGTCCGGAAAAATTTTAGGCGATAGGGGTCCGGTGTTCCCGGGTTCACTTGGAAGGCGTGGGCTATAGGACACGAAAATATGGGAATCGCGCGGAATTCTAGTTGTTTGGCCGAAAAATGCAAAAAATGAGGAACGATCATGGCAGGGTTGTTACTATGGCTCCTTAGGTCATATTTGATGGCCCGGAAAAATTTTAGGCGATCGGGGTTCGGGGTTCCCGGGACCCCTTGGAAGGCGTGGGCTGCACAAGAAAATATGGAAATCGCGCAGAATTATAGTTTTTTGGCTGAAAAATGCAAAAGACTAGGAACGATCATGGCGGGGAGGTGACTATGGTTCCTTAGGTCATATTTGATAGTTCGGAAAATTTTTAGGCGATCCGGCTCCGGGGGCCCCGACCCACTCGGAAGGCGTGGGCGATAGAATACAAAAATATGGGAATCGGGCGGAATTCTAGTTTTTTGGCCAAAAAATGCAAAAAATGAGGAACGATCATGGCAAGGCGGTGACTATGGTTCCTTAGGTCTTAATTGATGGCCCAAAAGGTTTTTAGGTGATCCGAGTCCGGCGGCCCGGCCCACTCGGAAGGCGTGGGCAATAGCACACAAAAATATGGTAATCGAGCGGAATTCTAGTTTTTTGGACGAAAACCGCAATAAATGAGGAACGATCATGGCGGGGCGGTGACTATGGTTCCTTAGGTCATATTTGATAGCCCAAAAAATTTTAGACGATCGGGGTCCACGGCTCCCGGGACCACTCGAAAGGCGTAAGCTGTAGCACACTAAAATATGCAAATCGCGCGGAGTTCTAATTTTTTGGCCGAAAAATGCAAAGCATTTGGAACGATCATGGTAGGGCGGTTACTATGATACCTTAGGATGTATTTGATAGTCCGGAAAATTTTTAGGCGATCGGGGTCCGCGGCTCCCCGAACCACTTGGAAGGCGTGGGTATAGCACACGAAAATATGGGAATCGGGCGTAATTCTAGTTTTTTGGCCGAAATATGCAAAAAATGAGAAACGATGATGGCGGGGCGGTTACTATGGGTCCTTAGGTCGTGTTTGACGGCCCGGAAAAATTTTAGGCGATCGGGGTCCGGGGGTCCCGGAACAACTTGGAAGGGTGGGCAATAGCACACAAAAATATTGTAATCGGGCGAAATTCTAGTTTTTTGGCCGAAAAATGCAACAAAAGAGGAATGATCATGGCTGGCCAGTGACTATGGTTCCTTAGGTCGTATTTGATAGTCCGTAAAAATTTTAGGCGATAGGGGTCCGGAGTTCCCGGGTTCACTTGGAAGGCGTGGGCTATAGGACACGAAAATATGGGAATCGCGCGGAATTCTAGTTGTTTGGCTGAAAAACGCAAAAAATGAGGAACGATTATGGCAGGGCGGATACTATGGTTCCTTAGGTTATATTTGGTAGTCCGGAAAAATTTTAGGCGATAGGGGTCCGGAGACCCGGGACCACTCGGAAGGCGTGGGCTATAACACACAAAAATATGGGATCGCGCGGAACTCTAATTGTTTGGCCGAAAAACGCAAACAATGAGGAACGATCATGGTGGGGCGTATACTATGGTTCCTTAGGTCATATTTGATAGTCCGGAAAATTTTTAGGCGATAGGTGTCCGGAGGTCCCAGGACCACTCGGAAGGTGTGGGCTATAACACACAAAAATATGGGAATCACGCCGAATTCTAGTTGTTTGGCCGAAAAATGCAAAAAATAAGGAACGATCATGGCGAGGCGGATACTATGGTTCCTTAGGTCGTATTTGATAGTCCGGAAAAATTTTAGGCGATAGGGGTCAGGAGGTCCCGGGACCACTCGGAAGGCATGGGCTATAACACACAAAAATATGAGAATCGAGCGGAATTCTAGTTGTCTGGCAGAAAAATGCAAAAAATGAGGAACGATCATGGCGGGGTGGTTACTATGGCTCCTTAGGTCGTATTTGATGGCCCGGAAAAATTTTAGGCGATCGGGGTTCGGGGTTCCCGGGACCCCTTGGAAGGCGTGGTCTGCACACGAAAATATGAAAATCGCGCGGAATTATAGTTTTTTGGCTGAAAAACGCAAAACACTAGGAACGATCATGGCGGGGAGGTGACTATGGTTCCTTAGGTCGTATTTGATAGTCCGGAAAATTTTTAGGCGATCCGGCTCCGGGGGCCCCGACCCACTCGGAAGGCGTGGGCAATAGCACACAAAAATATGGTAATCGAGCGGAATTCTAGTTTTTTGGACGAAAACCGCAATAAATGAGGAACGATCATGGCGGGGCGGTGACTATGGTTCCTTAGGTCGTATTTGATGGCCCGGAAAATTTTAGGCGATCGGGGTCCACGGCTCCCGGGACCACTCGGAAGGCGTAAGCTGTAGCACACTAAAATATGCAAATCGCGCGGAGTTCTAATTTTTTGGCCGAAAAATGCAAAGCATTTGGAACGATCATGGTGGGGCGGTGACTATGGTACCTTAGGACGTATTTGATAGTCCGGAAAAATATTAGGCGATCAGGGTCCGCGGCTCCCCGGACCACTTGGAAGGCGTGGGTATAGCACACGAAAATATGAGAATCGGGCGTAATTCTAGTTTTTTGGCCGAAATATGCAAAAAATGAGAAACGATGATGGCGGGGCGGTTACTATGGTTCCTTAGGTCGTATTTGACGGCCCGGAAAAATTTTAGGCGATCGGGGTCCGGGGGTCCCGGAACAACTTGGAAGGGTGGGCAATAGCAGACAAAAATATTGTAATCTGGCGGAATTCTAGTGTTTTGGCCGAAAAACGCAACAAATGAGGAATGATCATGGCTGGGCGGTGACTATGGTTCCTTAGGTCGTATTTGATAGTCCGAAAAAATTTTAGGCGATAGGGGTTCGGAGTTCCTGGGTTCTCTTGGAAGGCGTGGGCAATAGGACACGAAAATATGGGAATCGCGCGGAATTCTAGTTTTTTGGCCGAAAAACGAAAAAAACTAGGAAAGATCATGGCTGGGCGGTGACTATGGTTCCTTAGGTCTTATTTGATAGCCCGGAAATATTTTAGGCAATAGTGGTCCGGAGGTCCCGGGACCACTCGGAAGGTGTGGGCTATAACACACAAAAATATGGGAATCGCGCGGAATTCTAGTTGTTTGGCCGAAAAATGCAAAAAATGAGGAACGATCATGGCGGGGCGGATACTATGGTTCCTTAGGTCATATTTGATTGCCCGGAAAAATTTTAGGCGATCGGGGTCCGCGGCTCTTGGGGCCACTCGCAATGCGTGGGTCCCCGGACCACTTGGAAGGCGTGGGTATAGCACACGAAAATATGGGAATCGGGCGTAATTCTAGTTTTTTGGCCGAAATATGCAAAAAATGAGAAACGATGATGGCGGGGCGGTTACTTTGGTTCCTTAGGTCTTATTTGACGGCCCGGAAAAATTTTAGGCGATCGGGGTCCAGGGGTCCCGGAACCACTTGAAAGGGTGGACAATAGCACACAAAAATATTGTAATCGGGCGGAATTCTAGTTTTTTGGCCGAAAAACGCAACAAAAGAGGAATGATCATGGCTGGCCGGTGACTATGGTTCCTTAGGTCGTATTTGATAGTCCGTAAAAATTTTAGGCGATAGGGGTCCGGAGTTCCCGGGTTCACTTGGAAGGCGTGGGCTGTAGGACACGAAAATATGGGAATCGCGCGGAATTCTTGTTGTTTGGCCGAAAAAAGCAAAAACTGAGGAACGATCATGGCAGGGCGGATACTATGGTTCCTTAGGTTGTATTTGATAGTCCAGAAAAATTTTAGTCGATAGGGGTCCGGAGACCCGGGACCACTCGGTAGGCGTGGGCTATAACACACAAAAATATGGGATCGCGCGGAATTCTAGTTGTTTGGCGGAAAAACACAAAAACTGAGGAACGATCATGGAGGGGCAGATACTATGGTTCCTTAGGTCGTATTTGATAGTCCGAAAAATTTTTAGGCGATAGGGGTCCGGAGGTCTCAGGACCACTCGGAAGGTGTGGGCTATAACACACAAAAAACCCACAAAAATATGGGAATCGCACGGAATACTAGTTGTTTGGCCGAACAACGCAAAAAATGAGGAACGATTATGGCGGGGCGGATACTATGGTTCCTTAGGTCGTATTTGATAGTCCGGAAAAATTTTAGGCTATAGGGGTCAGGAGGTCCTGGGACCACTCGGAAGGCGTGGGCTATAACACACAAAAATATGGGAATCGCGCGGAATTCTAGTTGTTTGGCCGAAAAACGCAACAAATGAGGAAAGATCATGGCGGGGTGGTTACTATGGTTCCTTAGGTCGTATTTGATGGCCCGGAAAATTGTTAGGCGATCGTGGTTCGGGGTTCCCGGGACCCCTTGGAAGGCGTGGGCTTTAGCACACGAAAATATGGAAATCGCGCGGAATTCTAGTTTTTTGGCTGAAAAACGCAAAAGACTAGGAACGATCATGGCGGGGCGGTGACTATGGTTCCTTAGGTCGTATTTGATAGTCCGGAAAATTTTTAGGCAATCCGGCTCCGGGGGGCCCGACCCACTCGGAAGGCGTGGGCGATAGCACACAAAAATATGGGAATCGGGCGGAATTCTAGTTTTTTGGCCAAAAAATGCAAAAAACAAGGAACGATCATGGCGAGGTGGTGACTATGGTTCCTTAGGTCCTAATTGATGGCCCGAAATTTTTTTAGGCAATCCGAGTACGGCGGCCCGGCCCACTCGGAAGGCGTGGGCAATAGCATACAAAAATATGGTAATCGAGAAGAATTCTAGTTTTTTGGACGAAAACCGCAATAAATGAGGAACGATCATGGCGGGGCGGTGACTATGGTTCCTTAGGTCGAATTTGACGGCCCGGAAAATTTTAGGCGATCGGGGACCACGGCTCCCGGGACCACTCGGAAAGCGTAAGCTATAGCACACTAAAATATGCAAATCGCGCGGAGTTCAAGTTTTTTGGCCGAAAAATGCAAAGCATTTGGAACGATCATGGTGGGGCGGTGACTATGGTACCTTAGGACGTATTTGATAGTCTGAAAAAATTTTAGGCGATCGGAGTCCGCGGCTTCCTGGACCACTTGGAAGGCGTGGGTATAGCACACGAAAATATGGGAATCAGGCGTAATTCTAGTTTTTTGGCCGAAATATGCAAAAAATGAGAAACGATGATGGCGGGGCGGTTACTATGGTTCCTTAGGTCGTATTTGACGGCCCGGAAAAATTTTAGGCGATCGGGGTCCGGGGGTCCCGGAACCACTTGGAAGGGTGGGCAATAGCACACAAAAATATTGTAATCGGGCGAAATTCTAGTTTTTTTGCCGAAAAACGCAACAAAAGAGGAATGATCATGGCTGGCCGGTGACTATGGTTCCTTAGGTCATATTTGATAGTCCGGAAAAATTTTAGGCGATAGGGGTCCGGAGTTCCCGGGTTCTCTTGGAAGGCGTGGGCTATAGGACACGAAAATATGGGAATCGCGCGGAATTCTAGTTGTTTGGCCGAAAAATGCAAAAAATGAGGAACGATCATGGCGGGGCGGATACTATGGTTCCTTAGGTCGTATTTGATAGTCCGGAAAAATTTTAGGCGATAGGGGTCCGGAGACCCGGGACCACTCGGAAGGCGTGGGCTATAACACACAAAAATATGGGATCGCGCGGAATTCTAGTTGTTTGGCCGAAAAACGCAAAAAATGAGGAACGATCATGGCGGGGCAGATACTATGGTTCCTTAGGTCGTATTTGATAGTCCGGAAAAATTTTAGGCGATAGGGGTCCGGAGGTCCCAGGACCACTCGGAAGGTGTGGGCTATAACACACAAAAATATGGGAATCGCGCGGAATTCTAGTTGTTTGGCCGAAAAACGCAAAAAATAAGGAACGATCATGGCGGGGCGGATACTATGGTTTCTTAGGCCGTATTTGATAGTCCAGAAAAATTTTAGGCGATAGGGGTCAGGAGGTCCCAGGACAACTCGGAAGGCATGGGCTATAACACACAAAAATATGAGAATCGAGCGGAATTCTAGTTGTCTGGCCGAAAAACGCAAAAAATGAGGAACGATCATGGCGGGGTGGTTACTATGGCTCCTTAGGTCGTATTTGATGGCCCGGAAAAATTTTAGGCGATCGTGGTTCGGGGTTCCCGGGACCCCTTGGAAGGCGTGGGCTGCACACGAAAATATGGAAATCGCGCGGAATTATAGTTTTTTGGCTGAAAAACACAAAAGACTAGGAACGATCATGGCGGGGAGGTGACTATGGTTCCTTAGGTCGTATTTGATAGTCCGGAAAATTTTTAGGCGATCCGGCTCCGGGGGCCCCGACCCACTCCGAAGGCGTGGGCAATAGCACACAAAAATATGGTAATCGAGCGGAATTCTAGTTTTTTGGACGAAAACCGCAATAAATGAGGAACGATCATGGCGGGGCGGTGACTATGGTTCCTTAGGTCGTATTTGATGGCCCGGAAAATTTTAGGCGATCCGAGTCCGGCGGCCTGGCCCACTCGGAAGGCGTGGGCAATAGCACACAAAAATATTGTAATCGGGCGAAATTCTAGTTTTTTGGCCGAAAAATGCAACAAAAGAGGAATGATCATGGCTGGCCGGTGACTATGGTTCCTTAGGTCGTATTTGATAGTCCGGAAAAATTTTAGGCGATAGGGGTCCGGAGTTCCCGGGTTCACTTGGAAGGCGTGGGCTATAGGACACGAAAATATGGGAATCGCGTGGAATTCTAGTTGTTTGGCCGAACAACGCAAAAAATGAGGAACGATCATGGCGGGGCGGATACTATGGTTCCTTAGGTCGTATTTGATAGTCCGGAAAAATTTTAGGCTATAGGGGTCAGGAGGTCCCGGGACCACTCGGAAGGCGTGGGCTATAACACACAAAAATATGGGAATCGCGCGGAATTCTAGTTGTTTGGCCGAAAAATGCAACAAATGAGAAAAGATCATGGCGGGGTGGTTACTATGGTTCCTTAGGTCGTATTTGATGGCCCGGAAAATTTTAGGCGATCGGGGTTCGGGGTTCCCGGGACCCCTTGGAAGGCGTGGGCTTTAGCACACGAAAATATGGAAATCGCGCGGAATTCTAGTTTTTTGGCTGAAAAATGCAAAAGACTAGGAACGATCATGGCGGGGCGGTGACTATGGTTTCTTAGGTCGTATTTGATAGTCCAGAAAATTTTTAGGCGATCCGGCTCCGGGGGGCCCGACCCACTCGGAAGGCGTGGGCGATAGCACACAAAAATATGGGAATCGGGCAGAATTCTAGTTTTTTGGCGAAAAAATGCAAAAAAGGAGGAACGATCATGGTGAGGCGGTGACTATGGTTCCTTAGGTCTTAATTGATGGCCCGAAATGTTTTTAGGCGATCCGAGTCCGGCGGCCCGGCCCACTCGGAAGGCGTGGGCAATAGCACATAAAAATATGGTAATCGAGCGGAATTCTAGTTTTTTGGCCGATAACGCAAAAAATAAGGAACGATCATGGCGGGGTGGATACAATGGTTCCTTAGGTCGTATTTGATTGTCCGGAAAAATTTTAGGCAATCGAGGTCCGCGGCTCTTGGGACCACTCGGAATGCGTGGGTATAGCACACGAAAATATGGGAATCGGGCAAAATTCTAGGTCTTTTTCAGTAACATGCAAAAAAATGTGGAAGGATCTTGGCAGGGCGGTGACTATGGTTCCTTTGGTCTTATTTGATAGTCCGGAAAAATATTAGGCGATATGGGTCCGGATGTCCCGGGACCACTCGGAAGGCGTCGGCTATAACACACAAAAATATGGGAATCGCACGGAATTCTAGTTGTTTGGCCGAAAAAAGCAAAAAATGAGGAACGATCATGGCGGGGCGGATACTATGGTTCCTTAGGTCGTATTTGATAGTCCGGAAAAATTTTAGGCTATAGGGATCAGGAGGTCCCGGGACCACTCGGAAGGCGTGGGCTATAACACACAAAAATATGGGAATCACGCGGAATTCTAGTTGTTTGGCCGAAAAACGCAAAAAATGAGAAAAGATCATGGCGGGGTGGTTACTATGGTTCCTTAGGTCGTATTTGATGGCCCGGAAAATTTTTAGGCGATCGGGGTTCGGGGTTCTCGGGACCCCTTGGAAGGCGTGGGCTTTAGCACACGAAAATATGGAAATCGCGCGGAATTCTAGTTTTTTGGCTGAAAAATGCAAAAGACTAGGAACGATCATGGCGGGGTGGTGACTATGGTTCCTTAGGTCGTATTTGATGGTCTGGAAAATTTTTAGGCGATCCGGCTCCGGGGGGCCCGACCCACTCGGAAGGCGTGGGCGATAGCACACTAAAATATGGGAATCGGGCGGAATTCTACTTTTTGGCCAAAAAATGCAAAAAATGAGGAATGATCATGGCGAGGCGGTGACTATGGTTCCTTAGGTCCTAATTGATGGCCCGAAAACTTTTTAGGCGATCCGAGTCCGGCGGGCCGGCCCACTCGGAAGGCGTGGGCAATAGCACACAAAAATATGGTAATCGAGCGAAATTCTAGTTTTTTGGACGAAAACCGCAATAAATGAGGAACGATCATGGCGGGGCGGTAACTATGGTTCCTTAGGTCGTATTTGATGGCCCGGAAAATTTTAGGCGATCGGGGTCCACGGCTCCCGGGACCACTTGGAAAGCGTAAGCTATAGCACACTAAAATATGCAAATCGCGCGGAGTTCTAGTTTTTTGGCCGAAAAATGCAAAGCATTTGGAACGATCATGGTGGGGCGGTGACTATAGTACCTTAGGACGTATTTGATAGTGCGGAAAAATTTTAGGCGATCGGGGTCTGCGGCTCCCCGGACCACTTGGAAGGCGTGGGTATAGCACACGAAAAAATGGGAATCGGGCGTAATTCTTGTTTTTTGGCCGAAATATGCAAAAAATGAGAAACGATGATGGCGGGGCGGTTACTATGGTTCCTTAGGTCGTATTTGACGGCCCGAAAAAATTTTAGGCGATCGGGGTCTGAGGGTCCCGGAACAACTTGGAAGGGTGGGCAATAGCACACCAAAAAAATTATAATCGGGCGGAATTCTAGTGTTTTGGCGGAAAAACGCAACAAATGAGGAATGATCATGGCTGGGCGGTAACTATGGTTCCTTAGGTCCTATTTGATAGTCCGGAAATATTTTAGGCGATAGAGGTCCGGAGTTCCCGGGTTCACTTGGAAGGCGTGGGCTATAGGACACGAAAATATGGAAATCGCGCGGAATTCTAGTTTTTTGGCCGAAAAACGGAAAAAACTAGGAACGATCATGGCTGGGCGGTGACTATGGTTCCTTAGGTCTTATTTGATAGTCCAAAAAATTTTAGGCGATAGGGGTCCGGAGACCCGAGACCACTATGAAGGCGTGGGCTATAACACACAAAAATATGGGATCGCGCGGAATTCTAGTTGTTTGGCCGAAAAACAAAACAAATGAGGAAAGATCATGGCGGGGATGATACTATGGTTCCTTAGGTCCTATTTGATAGTCCGGAAAAATTTTAGGCGATAGAGGTCCGGAGTTCCCGGGTTCACTTGGAAGGCATGGGCTATAGGACACGAAAATATGGAAATCGCGCGGAATTCTAGTTGTTTGGCCGAAAAACGCAAAAAATAAGGAACGATCATGGCGGAGCGGATACTATGGTTCCTTAGGTCGTATTTGATTGCCCGGAAAAATTTTTGGCGATCGGGGTCCGCGGCTCTTGGGACCACTCGGAATGCGTGGGTCCCCAGACCACTTGGAAGGCATGGGTATAGCACACGATAATATGGGAATCGGGGGTAATTCTAGTTTTTCGGCCGAAATATGCAAAAAATGAGAAATGATGATGGCGGGGCGGTTACTATGGTTCCTTAGGTCGTATATGACGGCCCGGAAAACATTTAGGCGATCGGGGTCCGGGGGTCCCGGAACCAATTGGAAGGGTGGGGAATAGCACACAAAAATATTGTAATAGGGCGGAATTCTAGTTTTTTGGCCAAAAAACGCAACAAATGAGGAATGATCATGGCTGGGCGGTGACTATGGTTCCTTAGGTCGTATTTAATAGTCCGTAAAAATTTTAGGCGATAGGGGTCCGGAGTTCTCGGGTTCACTTGGAAGGCGTGGGCTATAGGACACGAAAATATGGGAATCGCGCGGAATTCTAGCTGTTTGGCCGAAAAACGTAAAAAATAAGGAACGATCATGGCGTGGCGGATACTATGGTTCCTTAGGTCGTATTTGATAGTCCGGCAAAATTTTAGTCGATCGGGGTCCGGGGGTCCCGGAACCACTTGGAAGGGTGGGCAATAGCACACAAAAATATTGTAATCGGGCGGAATTCTAGTTTTTTGGCCGAAAAACGCAATAAATGAGGAATGATCATGGCTGGGCGGTGACTATGATTCCTTAGGTCGTATTTGATAGTCCGGAAAAATTTTAGGCGACAGGGATCCGGAGTTCCCGGGTTCACTTGGAAGGCGTGGGCTATAGGACACGAAAATATGGGAATCGCGCGGAATTCTAGTTTTTTGGCCGAAAAACGGAAAATACTAGGAACGATATGGCTGAGCGGTGACTATGGTTCCTTAGCTCTTATTTGATAGTCCGGAAAATTTTTAGGCGATCGGGGTCCGCGGCTCTTGGGACCACTCGGAATGCGTGGGTATAGCACACGAAAATATGGGAATCGGGCGAAATTCTAGTTATTTGGCCGAAAAACGCAAAAAATGAGGAACGATCATGGCGGGGCGGATACTATGGTTCCTTAGGTCGTATTTGATAGTCCGGAAAATTTTTAGGCGATCGGGGTCCGGTCGTCCCGGGACCCCTCGGAAGGCGTGGGCTAAAGCACACGAAAATATGGAATCGCGCGGAATTCTAGTTGTTTGGCCGAAAAACGCAAAAGACTCGGAATGATCATGGCGGGGCGGTGACTATGGTTCCTTAGATCGTATTTGATAGTCCAAAAAATTGTTAGGCGATCCGGCTCCGGGGAGCCCGACCCACTCGGAAGGCGTGGGCGATAGCACACAAAAATATGGAAATCGGGCGGAATTCTAGTTTTTTGGCCAAAAAATGCAAAAAATGAGGAACGATCATGGCGAGGAGGTGACTATGGTTCCTTAGGTCGTATTTGATGGCCCGGAAAATTTTAGGCGATCGGGGTCCATGACTCCCGGGACCACTCGGAAGGCGTAAGCTATAGCACACGAAAATATGCAAATCGCGCGGAGTTCTAGTTTTTTGGCCGAAAAATGCAAAGCATTTAGAACGATCATGGTGGGGCGGTGACTATGGTACCTTAGGTCGTATTTGATAGTCCGGAAAAATTTTAGGCGATCGGGGTCTGCGGCTCCCCGGACCACTTGGAAGGCGTGGGTATAGCACACGAAAATATGGGAATCGGGCGTAATTCTAGTTTTTTGGTCGAAAAATGCAAAAAATGAGAAACGATGATGGCAGGGCGGTTACTATGGTTCCTTAGGTCGTATTTGACGGCCCGAAAAAATTTTAGTGGATCGGGGTCCGGGGGTCCCGGAACCACTTGGAAGGGTGGGCAATAGCACACAAAAATATTGTAATCGGGCGGAATTCTAGTTTTTTGGCCGAAAAATGCAACAAACGAGGAATGATCATGGCTGGGCGGTGACTATGGTTCCTTAGGTCGTATTTGATGGCCCGGAAAATTTTAGGCGATCGGGGTCCACGACTCCCGGGACCACTCGGAAGGCGTAAGCTATAGCACATGAAAATATGCAAATCGCTTGGAGTTCTAGTTTTTTGGCCGAAAAATGCAAAGCATTTAGAATGATCATGGTGGGGCGGTGACTATGATACCTTAGGTCGTATTTGATAGTCCGGAAAATTTTTAGGCGATCGGGGTCTGCGGCTCCCCGGACCACTTGGAAGGCGTGGGTATAGCACACGAAAATATGGGAATCGGGCGTAATTCTAGTTTTTTGGTCGACAAATGCAAAAAATGAGAAACGATGATGGCAGGGCGGTTACTATGGTTCGTTAGGTCGTATTTGACGGCCCAGAAAAAGTTTAGTCGATCGGGGTCCGGGGGTCCCGGAACCACTTGGAAGGGTGGGCAATAGCACACAAAAATATTGTAATCGGGAGGAATTCTAGTTTTTTGGCCGAAAAATGCAACAAATGAGGAATGATCATGGCTGGGCGGTGACTATGGTTCCTTAGGTCGTATTTGATGGCCCGGAAAATTTTAGGCGATCGGGGTCCACGACTCCCGAGACCACTCGGAAGGCGTAAGCTATAGCACACGAAAATATGCAAATCGCGTGGAGTTCTAGTTTTTTGGCAGAAAAATGCAAAGCATTTAGAATGATCATGGTGGGGCGGTGACTATGATACCTTAGGTCGTATTTGATAGTCTGGAAAAATTTTAGGCGATCGGGGTCTGCGGCTCCCCGGACCACTTGGAAGGCGTGGGTATAGCACACGAAAATATGGGAATCGGGCGTAATTCTAGTTTTTTGGTCGAAAAATGCAAAAAATGAGAAACGATGATGGCAGGGCGGTTACTATGGTTCCTTGGGTCGTATTTGACGGCCCGGAAAAATTTTAGTCGATCGGGGTCCAGTGGTCCCGGAACCACTTGGAAGGGTGGGAAATAGCACACAAATATATTATAATCGGGCGGAATTCTAGTTTTTTGGCCGAAACACGCAATAAATGAGGAATGATCATGGCTGAGCGGTGACTATGGTTCCTTAGGTCGTATTTGATAGTCCGGAAAAATTTTAGGCGACAGGGGTCCGGAGTTCCCGGGTTCACTTGGAAGGCGTGGGCTATAGGACACGAAAATATGGGAATCGCGCGGAATTCTAGTTTTTGGCCGAAAATTAAAAAAAACTAGGAACGATATGGCTGGGCGGTGACTATGGTTCCTTAGGTCTTATTTGATAGTTCGGAAAATTTTTAGGCGATCGGGGTCCGCGGCTCTTGGGACCACTCGGAATGCGTGGGTATAGCACACAAAAATATGGGAATCGGGCGAAATTCTAGTTGTTTGGCCGAAAAACGCAAACAATGAGGAACGATCATGGCGGGGCGGATACTATGGTTCCTTAGGTCGTATTTGAGAGTCCGGAAAATTTTTAGGCGATCGGGGTCCGGTGGTCCCGGGACCCCTCGAAAGGCGTGGGCTAAAGCACACGAAAATATGGAATCGCGCGGAATTCTAGTTGTTTGGCCGAAAAACGCAAAAGACTTGGAATGATCATGGCGGTGCGGTGACTATGGTTCTTTAGGTCGTATTTGATAGTCCGGAAAATTTTAAGGCGATCCGGCTCCGGGGAGCCCGACCCACTCGGAAGGCGTGGGCGATAGCACACAAAAATATGGAAATCGGGCGGAATTCTAGTTTTTTGGCCAAAAAATGCAAAAAATGAGGAACGATCATGGAGAGGCGGTGACTATGGTTCCTTAGGTCGTATTTGATGGCCCGAAAAATTTTAGGCGATCGGGGTCCACGACTCCCGGGACCACTCGGAAGGCGTAAGCTATAGCACACGAAAATATGCAAATCGCGCGGAGTTCTAGTTTTTTGGCCGAAAAATGCAAAGCATTTAGAACGATCATGGTGGGGCGGTGACTATGGTACCTTAGGTCGTATTTGATAGTCCCGGAAAAAATTTTAGTCGATCGGGGTCCGGGGGTCCCGGAACCACTTGGAAGGGTGGGCAATAGCACATAAAAATATTGTAATCGGGCGGAATTCTAGTTTTTTGGCCGAAAAATGCAACAAATGAGGAATGATCATGGCTGGGCGGTGACTATGGTTCCTTAGGTCGTATTTGATGGCCCGGAAAATTTTTTGGCGATCGGGGTCCACGACTCCCGGGACCACTCGTAAGGCGTAAGCTATAGCACACGAAAATATGCAAATCGCGTGGAGTTCTAGTTTTTTGGCCGAAAAATGCAAAAAATGAGGAACGATCATGGAGAGGCGGTGACTATGATACCTTAGGTCGTATTTGATGGCCCGGAAAATTTTTAGGCGATCGAGGTCTGCGGCTCCCCGGACCACTTGGAAGGCGTGGGTATAGCACACGAAAATATGGGAATCGGGCGTAATTCTAGTTTTTTGGTCGAAAAATGCAAAAAATGAGAAACGATGATGGCAGGGCGGTTACTATGGTTCCTTAGGTCGTATTTGACGGCCCGGAAAAATTTTAGTCGATCGGGGTCCGGGGGTCCCGGAACCACTTGGAAGGGTGGACAATAGCACACAAAAATATTGTAATCGGGCGGAATTCTAGTTTTTTGGCCGAAAAATGCAACAAATGAGGAATGATCATGGCTGGGTGGTGACTATGGTTCCTTAGGTCGTATTTGATGGCTCGAAAATTTTTAGGCTATCGGGGTCCACGACTCCCGGGACCACTCGGAAGGTGTAAGCTATAGCACACGAAAATATGCAAATCGCGTGGAGTTCTAGTTTTTTGGCCGAAAAATGCAAAACATTTAGAACGATCATGGTGGGGCGGTGACTATGATACCTTAGGTCGTATTTGATTGTCCGGAAATATTTTAGGCGATCGGGTCTGCGGCGCCCCGGACCACTTGGAAGGCGTGGGTATAGCACAAGAAAATGTGGGAATCGGGCGTAGTTCTAGTTTTTTGGTCGAAAAATGCAAAAAATGAGAAACGATGCTGGCAGGGCGGTTACTATGGTTCCTTAGGTCATATTTGATGGCCTGGAAAAATTTTAGTCGATCGGGGTCCGGGGGTCCCGGAACCACTTGGAAGGGTGGGCAATAGCACACAAAAATATTGTAATCGGGCGGAATTCTAGTTTTTTGGCCGAAAAATGCAACAAATGAGGAATGATCATGGCTGGGCGGTGACTATGGTTCCTTAGGTTTTATTTGATAGTCCGGAAAAATTTTAGGCGATAGGGATCCGGAGTTCCC
Source organism: Nicotiana tabacum (assembly GCF_000715075.1). Classification (NCBI taxonomy): domain Eukaryota; kingdom Viridiplantae; phylum Streptophyta; class Magnoliopsida; order Solanales; family Solanaceae; genus Nicotiana; species Nicotiana tabacum. Next base: position 129,462 of record NW_027438310.1, read on the forward strand.
GGGTTCACTTGGAAGGCGTGGGCGATAGCACACAAAAATATGGGAATCGGGCGAAATTCTAGTTCTTTTTCAGTAACATGCAAAAAATGTGGAAATATCTTGGCAGGGCGGTGACTATGGTTCCTTTGGTCTTATTTGATAGTCCGGAAAAATATTAGTCTATAGGGGTCCGGAGGTCCCGGGACCACTCGGAACGCGTGGGCTATAACATAAAAAAATATGGGAATCGCGCGGAATTCTAGTTCTTTGGCCGAAAAATGCAACAAATGAGGAATGATCATGGCGGGGCGGATACTATGGTTCCTTAGGTCGTATTTAATAGTCCGGAAAAATGTTAGGCGATAGGGGTCAGGAGGTCCCGGGACCACTCGGAAGGCGTGGGCTATAACACACAAAAATATGGGAATCGCGCGGAATTCTAGTTATTTTCCCGAAAAACGCAAAAAATGAGGAACGATCATGGCGGGGTGGTTACTATGGTTCCTTAGGTCGTATTTGATGGCCCGGAAAATTTTTAGGCGATCGGGGTTTGGGGTTCCCGGGACCCCTTGGAAGGTGTGGGCTAAAGCACACGAAAATATGGAAATCGCGCGGAATTCTAGTTTTTTGGCTGAAAAATGCAAAAGTCTAGGAAAGATCATGGCGGGGCGGTGACTATGGTTCCTTAGGTCGTATTTGATAGTCTGGAAAAATTTTAGGCGATCCGGCTTCGGGGGCCCGACCCACTCGGAAGGCGTGGGCGATAGCACACAAAAATATGGGAATCGGGCGAAATTCTAGTTTTTTGGCCAAAATATGCAAAAAATGAGGAACGATCATGGCCAGGTGGTGACTATTGTTCCTTAGGTCCTAATTGATTGCCCGAAAAATTTTTAGGCGATCCGAGTCCCGCGGCCCGGCCCACTCGGAAGGCGTGGGCAATAGCACACAAAAATATGGTAATCGAGCGGAATTCTAGTTTTTTGGCCGAAAAATGCAATAAATGAGGAACGATCATGGCGGGGTGGTGACTATGGTTCCTTAGGTCGTATTTGATGGCCCGGAAAATTTTAGGCGATCGGGGTCCACGGCTCCCGGGACCACTCGGAAGGTGTAAGCTATAGCAAACGAAAATGTGCAAATCGCGCGGAGTTCTAGTTTTTTGGCCGAAAAATGCAAAGCATTTGGAACGATCATGGTGGGGCGGTGACTATGGTACCTTAGGTTGTATTTGATAGTCCGGAAAAATTTTAGGCGATCGGGGTCCGCGGCTCCCCGGACCACTTGGAAGGCGTGGGTATAGACACGAAAATATGGGAATCCGGAGTAATTCTAGTTTTTTGGCCGAAAAATGTAAAAGATGTGAAACGATGATCACTGGGCGGTTACTATGGTTCCTTAGGTAATATTTGACGGCCGGGAAAAATTTTAGGCGATCGGGGTCCGGGGGTCCCGGAACCACTTGGAAGGGTGGGCAATAGCACACAAAAATATTGTAATCGGGCGGAATTCTAGTTTTTTGGCTGAAAAACGCAATAAATGAGGAATGATCATGGCTGGGCGGTGACTATGGTTCCTTAGGTCATATTTGATAGTCCAAAAAAATTTTAGGCGACAGGGGTCCGGAGTTCCCGGGTTCACTTGGAAGGCGTGGGCTATATGACACGAAAATATGGGAATCGCGCGGAATTCTAGTTTTTTGGCCGAAAAACGGAAAAAACTAGGAACGATATGGCTGGGCGGTGACTATGGTTCCTTAGGTCTTATTTGATAGTCCGAAAAATTTTTAGGCGATCGGGGTCCGCGGCTCTTGGTACCACTCGGAATGCGTGGGTATAGCACACGAAAATATGGGAATCGGGCGAAATTCTAGTTGTTTGGCCGAAAAACGCAAAAAATGAGGAACGATCATGGCGGGGCGGATACTATGGTTCCTTAGGTCATATTTGATAGTCCGGAAAACATTTAGGCGATCGGGGTCCGGTGATCCCGGGACCCCTCGGAAGGCATGGGCGATAGCACACAAAAATATGGGAATCGGGCGGAATTCTAGTTTTTTGACCAAAAAATGCAAAAAATGAGGAACGATCATGGCGAGGCGGTGACTATGGTTCCTTAGGTCTTAATTGATGGCCCGAAAATTTTTTAGGCGATCCGAGACCGGCGGCCCGGCCCACTCGGAAGGCGTGGGCAATAATACACAAAAATATGGTAATCGAGCGGAATTCTAGTTTTTTGGCCAAAAAACGCAATAAATGAGGAACGATCATGGCGGGGCGGTGACTATGGTTCCTTACGTCATATTTGATGGCCCTGATAATTTTAGGCGATCGGGGTCCACGGCTCCCGGGACCACTCGGAAGGCGTAAGCTATAGCACACTAAAATATGCAAAACGCGCGGAGTTCTAGTTTTTTCGCCGAAAAATGCAAAGCATTTGGAACGATCATGGTGGGGCGGTGACTATGGTACCTTAGGTCGTATTTGATAGTCCGAAAAATTTTTAGGCGATCGGGGTCCGCGGCTCCCCGGACCACTTGGAAGGCGTGGGTATTGCACACGAAAATATGGGAATCGGGCGTAATTCTAGTTTTTTGGCCGAAAAATGCAAAAAATGAGAAACGATGATGGCAAGCGGTTACTATGGTTCCTTAGGTCGTATTTAACGGCCCGAAAAATTTTTAGGCGATAGGGGTCAGGAGGTCCCGGGACCACTCGGAAGGTGTGGGCTATAACACACAAAAATATGGGAATCGCGCGGAATTCTAGTTGTTTGGCCGAAAAACGCAAAAAATGAGGAACGATTATGGTGGGGTGGTTACTATGGTTCCTTAGGTCGTATTTGATGGCCCGGGAAATTTTTAGGCGATCAGGGTTCGGAGTTCCCGGGACCCCTTGGAAGGCGTGGGCTAAAGCACACGAAAATATGGAAATCGCGCGAAATTCTAATTTTTTGGCTAAAAAAGGAAAAGACGAGGAACGATCATGGCGGGGCAGTGACTATGGTTCCTTAGGTCGTATTTGATAGTCCAGAAAATTTTTAGGCGATCCGGCTCCGGGGGCCCGACCCACTCGGAAGGCGTGGGCGATAGCACACAAAAATATGGGAATCGGGCTAAATTATAGGTTTTTGGCCAAAAAATGCAAAAAATGAGGAACGATCATGGCAAGGCGGTAACTATGGTACCTTAGGTCTTAATTGATGGCCCAAAAATTTTTCAGGCGATCCGAGACCGGCGGCCTGGCCCACTCGGAAGGCGTGGGCAATAGCACAAAAAAATATGGTAATCGAGCGGAATTCTAGTTTTTTGGCCGAAAAACGCAATAAATGAGGAACGATCATGGCGGGGCGGTGACTATGGTTCCTTAGGTCATATTTGATGGCCCGAAAAATTTTAGGCGATCGGGGTCCACGGCTCCAGGGACCACTCGGAAGGCGTAAGCTATAGCACACTAAAATATACAAATCGCGCGGAGTTCTAGGTTTTTGGCCGAAAAATGCAAAGCATTTGGAATGATCATGGTGGGGCAGTGACTATGGTTCCTTAGGTCGTATTTGATAGTCCGGAAAATTTTTAGGCGATAGGGGTCCGGAGTTCCCGGGTTCACTTGGAAGGCGTGGGCTATAGGACACGAAAATATGGGAATCGCGCGGAATTCTAGTTTTTTGGCCGAAAAATAGAAAAAACTAGGAACGATCATGGCTGGGCGGTGACTATGGTTCCTTAGGTCTTATTTGATAGTCCGGAAAAATTTTAGGCGATAGGGTTCCGGAGACCCAGGACCACTCGGAAGGTGTGGGCTATAACACACAAAAATATGGGAATCGCGCGGAATTCTAGTTGTTTGGCCGAAAAATGCAACAAATGAGGAACGATCATTGTGGGGTGGTTACTATGGTTCCTTAGGTCGTATTTGATGGCCTGGAAAATTTTTAGGCGATCGGGGTTCCCGGGACCCCTTGGAAGGCGTGGGCTAAAGCACACGAAAATATGGAAATCGCGCGAAATTCTAGTTTTTTGGCTGAAAAACGCAAAGGACTAGGAACGATCATGGCGGGGCGATGACTATGGTTCCTTAGGTCGTATTTGATAGTCTGGAAAATTTTTAGGCGATCCGGCTCCGGGGGGCCCGACCCACTCGGAAGGCGTGGGCGATAGCACACAAAAATATGGGAATCGGGCGAAATTCTAGTTTTTTGCCAAAAATGCAAAAAATGAGGAACGATCATGGCGAGGCGGTGACTATGGTTCCTTAGGTATTAATTGATGGCCCAAAAAATTTTAGGCGATCGGGGTCCACGGCTCCCGGGACCACTCGGAAGGCTAAAGCTATAGCACACTAAAATATGCAAATCGCGCTGAGTTAAAGTTTTTTGGCCGAAAAATGCAAAGCATTTGGAACGATCATGGTGGGGCGGTGACTATGGTACCTTAGGTCGTATATGATAGTCCGGAAAAATTTTAGGCGATAGGGGTCAGGAGGTCCCGGGACCACTCGGAAGGCGTGGGCTATAACACACAAAAATATGGGAAATGCGCGGAATTCTAGTTTTTTGGCCGAAAAATGCAATAAATGAGGAACGATCATGGCGGGGCGGTGACTATGGTTCCTTAGGTCATATTTTATAGTCCGGAAAATTTTTAGGCGATAGGGGTCAGGAGGTCCCGGGACCACTCGGAAGGCGTGGGCTATAACACACAAAAATATGGGAATCGCGCGGAATTCTAGTTGTTTGGCCGAAAAACGCAAAAAATGAGGAACGATCATGGTGGGGTGGTTACTATGGTTCCTTAGGTCGTATTTGATGGCCCGGAAATTTTTTAGGCGATCGGGGTTCGGGGTTCCCGGGACCCCTTGGAAGGCGTGGGCTAAAGCACACGAAAATATGGAAATCGCGCGAAATTCTAGTTTTTTGGTTGAAAAACGCAAAAGACTAGGAATGATAATGGCGGGGCGGTGACTATGGTTCCTTAGGTCGTATTTGATAGTTCGAAAATTTTTTAGGCGATCCGGCTCCGGGGGGCCCGACCCACTCGGAAGGCGTGGGCGATAGCACACAAAAATATGGGAATCGGGCGAAATTCTAGTTTTTTGCCAAAAAATGCAAAAAATGAGGAACGATCATGGCGAGGCGGTGACTATGGTTCCTTAGGTATTAATTGATGGCCCAGAAAATTTTAGGCGATCGGGGTCCACGGCTCCCGGGACCACTCGGAAGGAGTAAGCTATAGCACACTAATATATCCAAATCGCGCGGAGTTCTAGTTCTTTTGCCGAAAAATGCAAAGCATTTGGAACGATCATGGTGGGGCAGTGACTATGGTACCTTAGGTCGTATTTGATAGTCCGGAAAATTTTTAGGCGATCGGGGTCCGCGGCTCCCCGGACCACTTGGAAGGCGTGGGTATAGCACACGAAAATATGGGAATCGGGCGTAATTCTAGTTTTTGGCCGAAAAATGCAAAAAATGAGGAACGATCATGGCGGGGCGGATACTATGGTTCCTTAGGTTGTATTTGATAGTCCAGAAAATTTTAGGCGATAGGGGTCAGGAGGTCCCGGGACCACTCGGAAGGCATGGGCTATAACACACAAAAATATGTGAATCGCGCGGAGTTCTAGTTTTTTCGCCGAAAAATGCAAAGTATTTGGAACGATCATGGTGGGGCGGTGACTATGGTACCTTAGGTTGTATTTGATAGTCCGGATAAATTTTAGGCGATCGGGTCCGCGGCTCCCCGGATCACTTGGAAGGCGTGGGTATAGCACACGAAAATATGGGAATCGGTCGTAATTCTAGTTTTTTTGCCGAAAAATGAAAAATATGAGAAACGATGATGGAGGGGTGGTTACTATGGTTCCTTAGGTCGTATTTGACGCCCCGGAAAATTTTTAGGTGATCGAGGTCCGGGGGTCCCGGAACCACTTGGAAGGGTGGGCAATAACACACAAAAATATTGTAATCGGGCGGAATTCTAGTTTTTTGGCCGAAAAACGCAACAAATGAGGAATGATCATTGCTGGGCAGTGACTATGGTTCCTTAGGTCGTATTTGATAGTCTGGAAAAATATTAGGCGATAGGGGTCAGGAGGTCCCGGGACCACTCGGAAGGCGTGGGCTATAACACACAAAAATATGGGAATCGTGCGGAATTCTAGTTGTTTGGCCGAAAAACGCAAAAAATGAGGAACGATCATGGCGGGGTGGTTACTATGGTTCCTTAGGTCGTATTTGATGGCCCGGAAAAGTTTTAGGCGATCGGGGTTCGGGGTTCCCGGGACCCCTTGGAAGGCGAAAATATGGAAATCGCGCGAAATTCTAGTTTTTTGGCTGAAAAATGCAAAAGACTAGGAACGATCATGGCGGGGCGGTGACTATGGTTCCATAGGTCGTATTTGATAGTCCGGAAAATTTTTAGGCGATCCGGCTCCGGGGGCCCCGACCCACTCGGAAGGCGTAGGCAATAGCACACAAAAATATGGGAATCAGGCGGATTCTAGTTTTTTGGCCAAAAAATGCAAAAAATGAGGAACGATCATGGCGAGGCGGTGACTATGGTTCCTTAGGTCTTAACTGATGGCCCGAAAATTTTTTAGGCGATCCGAGACCGGCGGCCCGGCCCACTCGGAAGGCGTGGGCGCACACAAAAATATGGTAATCGAGTGGAATTCTAGTTTTTTGGCCGAAAAACGCAATAAATGAGAAACGATCATGGCGGGGCGGTGACTATGGTTCCTTAGGTCATATTTGATGGCCCGGATAATTTTAGGCGATCGGGGTCCACGGCTCCCGGGACCACTCGGAAGGCGTAAGCTATAGCACACTAATATGTGCAAATCGCGCGGAGTTCTAGTTTTTTTGCCGAAAAATGCAAAGCATTTGGAACGATCATGTTAGGGCGGTGACTATGGTACCTTAGGTCGTATTTGATAGTCCAAAAAAATTTTAGGCGATCGGGGTCCGCGGCTCCCCGGACCACTTGGAAGGCGTGGGTATAGCACACGAAAATATGGGAAACGGGAGTAATTCTAGTTTTTTGGCCGAAAAATGCAAAAAATGAGGAACGATCATGGCGGGGCGGATACTATGGTTCCTTAGGTTGTATTTGATAGTTCGGAAAAATTTTAGGCGATAGGGGTCAGGAGGACCCAGGACCACTCGGAAGGCGTGGGCTATAACACACAAAAATATGGGAATCGCGCGGAATTCTAGTTGTTTGGACGAAAAATGCAAAAAATGAGGAACGATAATGGTGGGGTGGTTACTATGGTTCCTTAGGTCGTATTTGATGGCCCGGAAAATTTTTAGGCGATCGGGGTTCGGGGTTCCCGGGACCCCTTGGAAGGCGTGGGCTAAAGCACACGAAAATATGGAAATCGCGCGAAATTCTAGTTTTTTGGCTGAAAAACGCAAAAGACTAGGAACGATCATGGCGGGGCGGTGACTATGGTTCCTTAGGTCGTATTTGATAGTCCGAAAAAGTTTTAGGCGATCCGGCTCCAGGGGGCCCGACCCACTCGGAAGGCGTGGGCGATAGCAAACAAAAATATGGGAATCGGGCGGAATTCTAGTTTTTTGGCCAGAAAATGCAAAAACTGAGGAACGATCATGGATAGGCGGGGACTATGGTTCCTTAGGCCTTAATTGATGGCCCGAAAAGTTTTTAGGCGATCCGAGATCGGCGGCCCGGCCCACTCGGAAGGCGTGGTCAATAGCACACAAAAATATGTTAATCGAGCGAAATTCTAGTTTTTTGGCCGAAAAACGCAATATATGAGGAACGATCATGGCTGGGCGGTGACTATGGTTCCTTCGGTCGTATTTTATGGCCTGAAAAAATTTTTGGCGATCGGGGTCCACGGCTCCCGGGACCACTCGGAAGGCGTAAGCTATAGCACACTAAAATATGCAAATCGCGCGGAGTTCTAGTTTTTTGGCCGAAAAATGCAAAGCATTTGGAACGATCATGGTGAGGCGGTGACTATGGTACCTTAGGTCGTATTTGATAGTCCGGAAAAATTTTAGGCGATCGAGGTCCGCGGCTCCTCGGACCACTTGGAAGGCGTGGGTATAGCACACAAAAATATGGGAATCGGGCGTAATTCTAGGTTTTTGACCGAAAAATGCAAAAAATGAGAAACGATGATGGCGGGGCGGTTACTATGGTTCCTTAGGTCGAATTTGACGGCCCGGAAAAATTTTACGCGATCGGGGTCCGGGGGTCCCGGAACCACTTGGAAGGGTGGGCAATAGCACACAAAAATATTGTAATCAGGCGGAATTCTAGTTTTTTGGCCGAAAAATGCAACAAATGAGGAATGATCATGGCTGGGCGGTGACCATGGTTCCTTAGGTCGTATTTGATAGTCTGGAAAAATTTTAGGCGATGGGGGTCCGGAGTTCCCGGGTTCACTTGGAAGGCGTGGGCTATAGGACACGAAAATATGGGAATCGAGCGGAATTCTAGTTTTTTGGCCGAAAAATGGAAAAAACTAGGAACGATCATGGCTGGGCGGTGACTATGGTTCCTTAGGTCTTATTTGATAGTCCGAAAAAATTTTAGGCGATAGGGGTCCGGAGACCCCGGGACCACTCGGAAGGTGTGGGCAATAACACACAAAAATATGGGAATCGCGCGGAATTCTAGTTGTTTGGCAGAAAAACGCAAAAAATAAGGAACGATCATGGCGGGGAGGATACTATGGTTCCTTAGGTCGTATTTGATTTCCCGAAAAAATTATAGGCGATCGGGGTCCGCGGCTCTTGGGACCACTCAGAATGCGTGGGTATAGCACACGAAAATATGGGAATCGGGCGAAATTCTAGGTCTTTTTCAGTAACATGCAAAAAATGTGGAAAGATCTTGATAGGGCGGTGACTATGGTTCCTTTGGTCTTATTTGATAGTCCGGAAAAATATTAGGCTATAGGGGTCCAGAGGTCCCGGGACCACTCGGAAGGCGTGGGCTATAACACACAAAAATATGGGAATCGCGCGAAATTCTAGTTGTTTGGCCGAAAAACACAAAAAATGAGGAACGATCATGGCGGGGCGGTGACTATGGTTCCTTAGGTATTATTTGATAGTCCGGAAAAATATTAGGCGATAGGGGTCCGGAGGTCCCGAGACCACTCGGAAGGCGTGGGCTATAACACATAAAAATATGGGAATCGGGCGGAATTCTAGTTGTTTGGCCGAAAAACGCAAACAATGAGGAACGATCATGGCGGGGCAGATACTATGGTTCCTTAGGTCGTATTTGATAGTCCGGAAAATTTTTAGGTGATAGGGGTCAGGAGGTCCCGGGACCACTCGGAAGGCGTGGCCTATAACACACAAAAATATGGGAATCGGGCGGAATTCTAGTTGTTTGGCCGAAAAATGCAAAAAATGAGGAACGATCATGGCGGGGTGGTTACTATGGTTCCTTAGGTTGTATGTGATGGCCTGGAAAAGTTTTAGGCGATCGGGGTTCGGGGTTCCCGGGACCCCTTGGAAGGCGTGGGCTAAAGCACATGAAAATATGGAAATCGCACGAAATTCTTGTTTTTTGGCTGAAAAACGCAAAAGACTAGGAACGATCATGGCGGGGCGGTGACTATGGTTCCTTAGGTCGTATTTGATAGTCCGGAAAATTTTTAGGCGATCCGGCTCCGGGGGGCCCGACCCACTCAGAAGGCGTGGGCGATAGCACACAAAAATATGGGAATCGGGCGGATTCTAGTTTTTTGGCCAAAAATGCAAAAAATGAGGAACGATCATGGCGAGGCGGTGACTATGGTTCCTTAGGTCTTAATTGATGGCCCGAAAATTTTTTAGGCGATCCGAGACCGGCGGCCTGCCCACTCGGAAGGCGTGGGCGCACACAAAAATATGGTAATCGAGCGGAATTCTAGTTTTTTGGCCGAAAAACGCAATAAATGAGGAACGATCATGGCGGGGCAGTGACTATGGTTCCTTAGGTCATATTTGATGGCCCGGAAAATTTTAGGCGATCGGGGTCCACGGCTCCTGGGACCACTCGGAAGGCGTAAGCTATAGCACACTAAAATAGGCAAATCGCGCGGAGTTCTAGTTTTTTTGCCGAAAAATGCAAAGCATTTGGAACGATCATGGTGGGGCGGTGACTATGGTACCTTAGGTCGTATTTGATAGTCCGGAAAAATTTTAGGCGATCGGGGTCCACGACTCCCCGACCCATTTGGAAGGCGTGGGTATAGCACACGAAAATATGGGAATCGGGCGTAATTCTAGTTTTTTGGCCGAAAAATGCAAAACATGAGAAACGATGATGGCGGGGCGGTTACTATGGTTCCTTAGGTCGTATTTGATGGCCCGAAAAATTTTAGGCGATCGGGGTCCGGGGGTCCTGGAAACACTTGGAAGGGTGGGCAATAGCACACAAAAATATTGTAATCGGGCGAAATTCTAGTTTTTTGGCCAAAAAACGCAACAAATGAGGAATGATCATGGCTGGGCAGTGACTATGGTTCCTTAGGTCGTATTTGATAGTCCGGAAAACTTTTAGGCGATAGGCGTGGGCTATAGGACACAAAAATATGGGAATCGAGCGGAATTCTAGTTTTTTGGCCGAAAAATGCAATAAATGAGGAACGATCATGGCGGGGCGGTAACTATTGTTCCTTAGGTCTTATTTGATAGTCCGGAAAAATATTAGGCGATAGGGGTCCGGGGGTCCCGGGACCACTCGGAAGGCGTGGGCTATAACACTCAAAAATATGGGAATCACGCGGAATTCTAGTTGTTTGGCCGAAAAACGCAAAAAATAAGGAACGATCATGGCGTGGCGGATACTATTATTCCTTAGGTCGTATTTGATAGTCTGGAAAAATTTAAGGCGATAGGGGTCCGGAGTCCCCGGGTTCACTTGGAAGGCGTGGGCTATAGGACACGAAAAAATGGGAATCGCGCGGAATTCTAGTTTTTTGGCCGAAAAATGGAAAAAAACTAGGAACGATCATTGCTGGGCGGTGACTATGGTTCCTTAGGTCTTATTTGATAGTCCGGAAAAATATTAGGCGATAGGGGTCCGGAGGTCCCGGGACCACTCGGAAGGCGTGGGCTATAACACACAAAAATATGGGAATCGCGCGGAATTCTAGTTGTTTGGCCGAAAAACGCAAAAAATGAGGAACGATCATGGCGGAGTGGTTACTATGGTTCCTTAGGTCGTATTTGATGGCCCGGAAAAGTTTTAGGCGATCGTGGTTCGGGGTTCCCGGTACCCCTTGGAAGGTGTGGGCTAAAGCACACGAAAATATGGAAATCGCGCGAAATTCTAGTTTTTTGGCTGAAAAACGCAAAAGACTAGGAACGATCATGGCAGGGCGGTAACTATGGTTCCTTAGGTCGTATTTGATAGTCCGGAAAATTTTTAGGCGATCCGTCTCCGGGTGGGCCGACCCACTCGGAAGGCGTGGGCGATAGTACACAAAAATATGGGAATCGGGCGGAATTCTAGTTTTTTGGCCAAAAAATGAAAAAAATGAGGAACGATCATGGCGAGGCGGTGAGTATGGTTCCTTAGGTCTTAATTGATGGCCCAAAAAATTTTTAGGCGATCCGAGACAGGCGGCCTGGCCCACTCGGAAGGCGTGGGCAATAGCACACAAAAATATGGGAATCGAGCGGAATTCTAGTTTTTTGGCCGAAAAACGCAATAAACGAGGAACGATCATGGCGGGGCGGTGACTATGGTTCCTTAGGTCATATTTGATGGCCCGGAAGAATATTAGGCGATAGGGGTCCGGAGGTCCCGGGACCACTCGGAAGGCGTGGGCTATAACACATAAAAATATGGGAATCGCGCGGAATTCTAGTTGTTTGGCCGAAAAACGCAAAAAATGAGGAACGGTCATGGCGGGGCGGATACTATGGTTCCTTAGGTCGTATTTGATAGTCCGGAAAAATTTTAGGCGATAGGGGTCAGGAGGTCCCGGGACCACTCGGAAGGCGTGGCCTATAACACACAAAAATATGGGAATCGGGCGGAATTCTAGTTGTTTGGCCGAAAAACGCAAAACATGAGGAACAATCATGGCGGGGTGGTTACTATGGTTCCTAAGGTCGTATTTGATGGCCCGGAAAAGTTTTAGGCGATCGGGGTTCGGGGTTCCCTGGACCCCTTGGAAGGCGTGGGCTAAAGCACATGAAAATATGGAAATCGCGCGAAATTCTAGTTTTTTGGCTGAAAAACGCAAAAGACTAGGAACGATCATGGCGGGGCGGTGACTATGGTTCCTTAGGTCGTATTTGATAGTCCGGAAAATTTTTAGGCGATCCGGCTCCGGGGGCCCGACCCACTCGGAAGGCGTGGGCGATAGCACACAAAAATATGGGAATCGGGCGGAATTCTAGTTTTTTGGCCAAAAAATGCAAAAAATTAGGAACGATCATGGCGAGGCGGTGACTATGGTTCCTTAGGTCTTAATTTCTGGCCCAAAACTTTTTTAGGCGATCCGAGACAGGCGGCCCGGCCCACTCGGAAGGCGTGGGCAATAGCACACAAAAATATGGTAATCGAGCGGAATTCTAGTTTTTTGGCTGAAAAATGCAATAAATGAGGAACGATCATGGCGGGGCGGTGACTATGGTTCCTTAGGTAATATTTGATGGCCCGGAAAATTTTAGGCGATCGGGGTCCACGGCTCCCGGGACCACTCGGAAGGCGTAAGCTATAGCACACTAAAATAGGCAAATCGCGCGGAGTTCTAGTTTTTTTGCCGAAAAATGCAAAGCATTTGGAACGATCATGGTGGGGCGGTGACTATGATACCTTAGGTCGTATTTGATAGTCCTGAAAAATTTTAGGCGATCGAGGTCCACGACTCCCCGGCCCATTTGGAAGGCGTGGGTATAGCACACGAAAATATGGGAATCGGGCGTAATTCTAGTTTTTTGGCCGAAAAATGCAAAAAATGAGAAACGATGATGGCGGGGCGGTTACTATGGTTCCTTAGGTCATATTTGATGGCCGGAAAAATTTTAGGCGATCGGGGTCCGGGGGTCCCGGAACCACTTGGAAGGGTGGGCAATAGCACACAAAAATATTGGAATCGGGCGGAATTATAGTTTTTTGGCCAAAAAACGCAAAAGACTAGGAACAATCATGGCTGGGCGGTGACTATGGTTCCTTAGGTCGTATTTGATAGTCCGAAAAAATTTTAGGCGATAGGAGTCCGGAGTTCCCTGGTTCTCTTGGAAGGCGTGGGCTATAGGACACGAAAATATGGGAATCGAGCGGAATTCTAGTTTTTTGGCCGAAAAACGCAATAAATGAGGAACGATCATGGCGGGGCGGTTGCTATGGTTCCTTAGGTCTTATTTGATAGTCCGAAAAAATATTAGGCGATAGGGGTCCGGAGGTCCCGGGACCACTCGGAAGGCGTGGGCTATAACACACAAAAATATGGGAATCGCGCGGAATTCTAGTTGTTTGGCCGAAAAACACAAAAAATGAGGAACGATCATGGCGGGGCGGATACTATGGTTCCTTAGGTCGTATTTGATAGTCCGAAAAAATTTTAGGCGATCCGAGACCGGCAGCCCGGCCCACTCGGAAGGCGTGGGCAATAGCACACAAAAATATGGTAATCGAGCGGAATTCTAGATATTTGGCCGAAAAACGCAATAAATGAGGAACGATCATGGCGGGGCGGTGACTATGGTTCCTTAGGTCATATTTGATGGCCCGGAAAAATATTAGGCGATAGGGGTCCGGAGGTCCCGGGACCACTCGGAAGGCGTGGGCTATAACACACAAAAATATGGGAATCGCGCGGAATTCTAGTTGTTTTGCCGAAAAACGCAAAAAATGAGGAACGATCATTGCGGGGCGGATAATATGGTTCCTTAGGTCGTATTTGATAGTTCGGAAAAATTTTAGGCGATAGGGGTCAGGAGGTCCCGGGACCACTCGGAAGGCTTGGGCTATAACACACAAAAATATGGGAATCGCGCAGAATTCTAGTTGTTTGGTCGAAAAACGCAAAAAATGAGGAACGATCATTGCGGGGCGGATACTATGGTTCCTTAGGTCGTATTTGATGGCCCGGACAATTTTTAGGCGATCGGGGTTCGGGGTTCCCGGGACCCCTTGGAAGGCGTGGGCTTTAGCACACGAAAATATGGAAATCGCGCGAAATTCTAGTTTTTTGGCTGAAAAACGCAAAAGACTAGGAACGATCATGGCGGGGCGGTGACTATGGTTCCTTAGGTCGTATTTGATAGTCCGGAAAATTTTTAGGCGATCCGGCTTCGGGGGGCCCGACCCACTCGGAAGACGTGGGTGATAGCACACAAAAATATGGGAATCGGGCGGAATTCTAGTTTTTTTGGCCGAAAAACGCAAAAATGAGGAACGATCATGGCGGGGCGGTGACTATGGTTCCTTAGGTCGTATTTGATAGTCCGGAAAAATTTTAGGCGATAGGGGTCTGGAGTTCCCGGGTTCTCTTGGAAGGCGTGGGCTATAGGACACGAAAATATGGGAATCGAGCGGAATTCTAGTTTTTTGGCCGAAAAATGCAATAAATGAGGAATGATCATGGCGGGGCGGTAACTATGGTTCCATAGGTCTTATTTGATAGTCTGAAAAAATATTAGGCGATAGGGGTCCGGAGGTCCCGGGACCACTCGGAAGGCGTGGGCTATAACACACAAAAATATGGGAATCGCGCGGAATTCTAGTTGTTTGGCCGAAAAACGCAAAAAATGAGGAACGATCATGGCGGGGTGGTTACTATGGTTCCTTAGGTCGTATTTGATGGCCCGGAAAAATTTTAGGCGATCGGGGTTCGGGGTTCCCGGGACCCCTTGGAAGGCGTGGGCTAAAGCACATGAAAATATGGAAATCGCGCGAAATTCTAGTTTTTTGGCTGAAAAACGCAAAAGACTAGGAACGATCATGGCAGGGCAGTGACTATGGTTCCTTAGGTCGTATTTGATAGTCCGGAAAATTTTTAGGCAATCCGTCTCCGGGGGGCCCGACCCACTCGGAAGGCGTGGGCGATAGCACTCAAAAATATGGGAATCGGGCGGAATTCTATTTTTTGGCCAAAAAATGAAAAAAATGAGGAACGATCATGGCTAGGTGGTGACTATGGTTCCTTAGGTCTTAATTGATGGCCCAAAATTTTTTTAGGCGATCCGAGACAGGCGGCCTGGCTCACTCGGAAGGCGTGGGCAATAGCACACAAAAATATGGTAATCGAGCGGAATTCTAGTTTTTTGGCCGAAAAATGCAATAAATGAGGAACGATTATAGCGGGGCGGTGACTATGGTTCCTTAGGTCATATTTGATGGCCCGGAAAAATATTAGGCGATAGGGGTCCGGAGGTCCCGGGACCACTCGGAAGGCGTGGGCTATAACACATAAAAAGGCGGAATTCTAGTTGTTTGGCCGAAAAACGCAAACAATGAGGAACAATCATGGCGGGGTGGTTACTATGGTTCCTTAGGTCGTATTTGATGGCCCAGAAAAGTTTCGGGGTTCCCGGGACCCCTTGGAAGGCGTGGGCTAAAGCACATGAAAATATGGAAATCGCGCGAAATTCTAGTTTTTTGGCTGAAAAACACAAAAGACTAGGAACGATCATGGAGGGGCGGCGACTATGGTTCCTTGGGTCGTATTTGATAGTTCGAAAAATTTTTAGGCGATCCGGCTCCGGGGGGCCCGACCCACTCAGAAGGCGTGGGCGATAGCACACAAAAATGTGGGAATCGGGCGGAATTCTAGTTTTTTGGCTGAAAAATGCAAAAAATGAGGAACGATCATGGTGAGGAGGTGAATATGGTTCCTTAGGTCTTAATTGATGGCCCAAAAAATTTTTAGGCGATCCGAGACAGGCGGCCCGGCCCACTCGGAAGGCGTGGGCTATTTAGCACACAAAAATATGGTAATCGAGCGGAATTCTAGTTTTTTGGCCGAAAAACGCAATAAATGAGGAACGATCATGGCGGGGCGGTGACTATGGTTCCTTAGGTCATATTTGATGGCCTGGAAAATTTTAGGCGATCGGGGTCCACGGCTCCCGGGACCACTCGGAAGGCGTAAGCTATAGCACACTAAAATATGCAAATCGCGCGGAGTTCTAGTTTTTTGGCCGAAAAATGCAAAGCATTTGGAATGATCATGGTGGGGCGGTGACTATGGTACCTTAGGTCGTATTTGATAGTCCGAAAAATTTTTAGGCGATCGGGGTCCACGACTCCCCGGCCCATTTGGAAGGCGTGGGTATTGCACACGAAAATATGGGAATCGGGCGTAATTCTAGTTTTTTGGCCGAAAAATGCAAAAAATGAGAAACGATGATGGCGGGGTGGTTACTATGGTTCCTTAGCTCGTATTTGATTGCAGGAAAAATTTTAGGCGATCGGGGTCCGGGGGTCCCGGAACCACTTGGAAGGGTGGGCAATAGCACACAAAAATATTGTAATCGGGCGAAATTCTAGTTTTTTGGTCAAAAAACGCAAAAGACTAGGAACAATCATGGCTGGGCGGTGACTATGGTTCCTTAGGTCGTATTTGATAGTCCGGAAAAATTTTAGGCGATAGGGGTCCGTAGTTCCCGGGTTCTCTTGGAAGGCGTGGGCTATAGGTCACGAAAATATGGTAATCGAGCGGAATTCTAGATTTTTGGCCGAAAAACGCAATAAATGAGGAACGATCATGGTGGGGCAGTGACTATGGTTCCTTAGGTCATATTTGATGGCCCGGAAAAATATTAGGCGATAGGGGTCCGGAGGTCCCGGGACCACTCGGAAGGCGTGGGCTATAACACACAAAAATATGGGAATCGCGCGGAATTCTAGTTGTTTTGCCGAAAAACACAAAAAATGAGGAACGATCATTGCGGGGCTGATACTATGGTTCCTTAGGTCGTATTTGATAGTCCGGAAAATTTTTAGGCGATAGGGGTCAGGAGGTCCCGGGACCACTCGGAAGGCTTGGGCTATAACACATAAAAATATGGGAATCGCGCAGAATTCTAGTTGTTTGGTCGAAAAACGCAAAAAATAAGGAACGATCATGGCGGGGTGGTTACTATGGTTCCTTAGGTCGTATTTGATGGCCCGGAAAATTTTTAGGCGATCGGGGTTCGGGGTTCCCGGGACCCCTTGGAAGGCGTGGGCTAAAGCACACGAAAATATGGAAATCGCGCGAAATTCTAGTTTTTTGGCTGAAAAACGTAAAAGACTAGGAACGATCATGGCGGGGCGGTGACTATGGTTCCTTAGGTCGTATTTGATAGTCCGAAAAAGTTTTAGGCGATCCGGCTTCGGGGGGCCCGACCCACTCGGAAGGCGTGGGCGATAGCACACAAAAATATGGGAATCGGGCGGAATTCTAGTTTTTTTGGCCGAAAAACGCAATAAATGAGGAACGATCATGGCGGGGCGGTGACTATGGTTCCTTAGGTCGTATTTGATAGTCCGGAAAAATTTTAGGCGATAGGGGTCTGGAGTTCCCGGGTTCTCTTGGAAGGCGTGGGCTATAGGACACGAAAATATGGGAATCGAGCGGAATTCTAGTTTTTTGGCCGAAAAATGCAATAAATGAGGAATGATCATGGCGGGGCGGTAACTATGGTTACATAGGTCTTATTTGATAGTCCGAAAAAATATTAGGCGATAGGGGTCCGGAGGTCCCGGGACCACTCGGAAGACGTGGGCTATAACACACAAAAATATGGGAATCGCGCGAAATTCTTTTTGTTTGGCTGAAAAACGCAAAAAATGAGGAACGATCATGGAGGGGTGGTTACTATGGTTCCTTAGGTCGTATTTGATGGCCCGGAAAAGTTTTAGGCGATCGGGGTTCGGGGTTCCTGGGACCCCTTGGAAGGCGTGGGCTTTAGCACACGAAAATATGAAAATCGCGCGAAATTCTAGTTTTTTGGCTGAAAAACGCAAAAGACTAGGAACGATCATGGCAGGGCGGTGACTATGGTTCCTTAGGTCGTATTTGATAGTCCGGAAAATTTTTAGGCGATCCGTCTCCGGGGGGCCCGACCCACTCGGAAGGCGTGGGCGATAGCACACAAAAATATGGGAATCGGGCGGAATTCTAGTTTTTTGGCCAAAAAATGAAAATAATTAGGAACGAACATGGCGAGGCGGTGACAATGGTTCCTTAGGTCTTAATTGATGGCCCAAAAATTTTTAGGCGATCCGAGACAGGCGGCCTGGCTCACTCGGAAGGCGTGGGCTAGCACACAAAAATATGGTATTCGAGCGGAATTCTAGTTTTTTGGCTGAAAAACGCAATAAATGAGGAACGATCAAGGCGGGGCGGTAACTATGGTTCCTTAGGTCATATTGGATGGCCCGGAAAAATATTAGGCGATAGGGGTCCGGAGGTCCCGGGACCACTCGGAAGGCATGGGCTATAACACATAAAAATATGAGAATCGGGCGAAATTCTAGTTGTTTGGCCGAAAAACGCAAACAATGAGGAACGATCATGGAGGGGCGGATACTATGGTTCCTTAGGTCTTATTTGATCGTCTGGAAAATTTTTAGGCGATAGGGGTCAGGAGGTCCCGGGACCACTCGGAAGGCGTGGCCTATAACACACAAAAATATGGGAATCGGGCGGAATTCTAGTTGTTTGGCCGGAAAACGCAAAAAATGAGGAACGATCATGGCGGGGTGGTTACTATCGCTCCTTAGGTTGTATGTGATGGCCCGGAAAAGTTTTAGGCGATCGGGGTTCGGGGTTCCCGGGACTCCTTGGAAGTAGTGGGCTAAAGCACATGAAAATATGGAAATCGCGCGAAATTCTTGTTTTTTGGCTGAAAAACGCAAAAGACTAGGAACGATCATGGCGGGGCGGTGACTATGGTTCCTTAGGTCGTATTTGATAGTCCGGAAAATTTTTAGGCGATCCGGCTCCGGGGGGCCCGACCCACTCGGAAGGCGTGGGCGATAGCACACAAAAATCTGGGAATCGGGCGGAATTCTATTTTTTTTGCCAAAAAATGAAAAAAATGAGGAACGATCATGGCGAGGCGGTGACTATGGTTCCTTAGGTCTTAATTGATGGCCCAAACATTTTTTAAGCGATCCGAGACAGGCGGCCCGGCCCACTCGGAAGGCGTGGGCAATAGCACACAAAAATATGGTAATCGAGCGGAATTCTAGTTTTTTGGCCGAAAAACGCAATAAATGAGGAACGATCATGGCGGGGCGGTGACTATGGTTCCTTAGGTCATATTTGATGGCCCGAAAAATTTTAGGCGATCGGGGTCCACGGCTCCCGAGACCACTCGGAAGGCGTAAGCTATAGCACACTAAAATAGGCAAATCGCGCGGAGTTCTAGTTTTTTTGCAGAAAAATCCAAAGCATTTGGAACGATCATGGTGGGCGGTGACTATGGTGCCTTAGGTCGTATTTGATAGTCCGGAAAAATTTTAGGCGATCGGGGTCCACGACTCCCCGACCCATTTGGAAGGCGTGGGTATAGCACACGAAAATATGGGAATCGGGCGTAATTCTAGTTTTTTGGCCGAAAAATGCAAAAAATGAGAAACGATGATGGCGGGGAGGTTACTATGGTTCCTTAGGTCGTATTTGATGGCCCGTAAAAATTTTAGGCAATCGGGGTCCGGGGGTCCCGGAAACACTTGGAAGGGTGGGCAATAGCACACAAAAATATTGTAATCGGCCGAAATTCTAGTTTTTTGGCCAAAAAATGCAACAAATGAGGAATGATCATGGCTGGGCAGTGACTATGGTTCCTTAGGTCGTATTTGATAGTCTGGAAAACTTTTAGGCGATAGGGGTCCACACTTCCCGGGTTCTCTAGGAAGGCGTGGGCTATAGGACACGAAAATATGGGAATCGAGCGGAATTCTAGTTTTTTGGCAGAAAAATGCAATAAATGAGGAACGATCATGGCGGGGCGGTAACTATTGTTCCTTAGGTCTTATTTGATAGTCCGGAAAAATATTAGGCGATAGGGGTCCGGGGGTCCCGGGACCACTCGGAAGGCGTGGGTTATAACACACAAAAATATGGGAATCACGCGGAATTCTAGTTGTTTGGCCGAAAAATGCAAACAATAAGGAACGATCATGGCGTGGCGGATACTATGATTCCTTAGGTCGTATTTGATAGTCTGGAAAAATTTAAGGCGATAGGGGTCCGGAGTTCCCGGGTTCACTTGGAAGGCGTGGGCTATAGGACACGAAAAAATGGGAATCGCGCGGAATTCTAATTTTTTGGCCGAAAAACGGAAAAAAATAGGAACGATCATTGCTGGGCAGTGACTATGGTTCCTTAGGTCTTATTTGATAGTCCGGAAAAATATTAGGCGATAGGGGTCCGGAGGTCCCGGGACCACTCGGAAGGCGTGGGCTATAACACACAAAAATATGGGAATCGCGTGTACTTTTAGTTGTCTGGCCGAAAAATGCAAAAAATAAGGAACGATCATGGAGGGGCGGATACTATGGTTCCTTAGGTCGTATTTGATTGCCCGAAAAAACTTTAGGCGATCGGGGTCCGCGGCTCTTGGGACCACTCGGAAGGCGTGGGCAATAGCACACAAAAATATGGAAATCGCGCGGAATTCTAGTTTTTTTGACGAAAAATGCAAATCATTTGGAACGATCATGGTGGGGCGGTGACTATATTACCTTAGGTCGTATTTGATAGTCCAAAAAATTTTAGGCGATCGGGGTCCGCGGCTCCCCGGCCCACTTGGAAGGCGTGGGTATAGCACACGAAAATATGGGAATCGGGCGTAATTCTAGTTTTTTGGCCGAAAAATGCAAAAATGAGGAACGATCATGGCGGGGCGGTGACTATGGTTCCTTAGGTCGTATTTGATAGTCCGGAAAAATTTTAGGCGATAGGGGTCTGGAGTTCCCGGGTTCTCTTGGAAGGCGTGGGCTATAGGACACGAAAATATGGGAATCGAGCGGAATTCTAGTTTTTTGGCCGAAAAATGCAATAAATGAGGAATGATCATGGCGGGGCGGTAACTATGGTTACATAGGTCTTATTTGATAGTCCGAAAAAATATTAGGCGATAGGGGTCCGGAGGTCCCGGGACCACTCGGAAGGCGTGGGCTATAACACACAAAAATATAGGAATCGCGCGGAATTCTAGTTGTTTGGCCGAAAAACGCAAAAAATGAGGAACGATCATGGCGGGGTGGTTACAATGGTTCCTTAGGTTGTATTTGATGGCCCGGAAAAGTTTTAGGCAATCGGGGTTCCCGGGACCCCTTGGAAGGCGTGGGCTAAAGCACACGAAAATATGGAAATCGCGCGAAATTCTAGTTTTTTGGCTGAAAAACGCAAAAGACTAGGAACGATCATGGCAGGGCAGTGACTATGGTTCCTTAGGTCGTATTTGATAGTCCAGAAAATTTTTAGGCGATCCGTCTCCGGGGGGCCCGACCCACTCGGAAGGCGTGGGCGATAGCACACAAAAATATGGGAATCGGGCGGAATTCTAGTTTTTTGGCCAAAAAATGAAAAAAATGAGGAACGATCATGGCTAGGCGGTGACTATGGTTCCTTAGGTCTTAATTGATGGCCCAAAATTTTTTAGGCGATCCGAGACAGGCGGCCTGGCTCACTCGGAAGGCGTGGGCAATAGCACACAAAAATATGGTAATCGAGCGGAATTCTAGTTTTTTGGCCGAAAAACGCAATAAATGAGGAACGATCATAGCGGGGCGGTGACTATGGTTCCTTAGGTCATATTTGATGGCCCGGAAAAATATTAGGCGATAGGGGTCAGGAGGTCCCGGGACCACTCGGAAGGCGTGGGCTATAACACATAAAAATATGGGAATCGGGCGGAATTCTAGTTGTTTGGCCGAAAAACGCAAACAATGAGGAACAATCATGGCGGGGTGGTTACTATGGTTCCTTAGGTCGTATTTGATGGCCCAGAAAAGTTTTAGGTGATCGGGGTTCAGGGTTCCCGGGACCCCTTGGAAGGCATGGGCTAAAGCACATGAAAATATGGAAATCGCGCGAAATTCTAGTTTTTTGGCTGAAAAAGGCAAAAGACTAGGAACGATCATGGAGGGGCGGTGACTATGGTTCCTTAGGTCGTATTTGATAGTTCGGAAAATTTTTAGGCGATCCGGCTCCGGGGGGCCCGACCCACTCAGAAGGCGTGGGCGATAGCACACAAAAATATGGGAATCGGGCGGAATTCTAGTTTTTTGGCTGAAAAATGCAAAAAATGAGGAACGATCATGGCGAGGCGGTGACTATGGTTCCTTAGGTCTTAATTGATGGCCCAAAATTTTTTTAGGCGATCCTGAGACAGGCGGCCCGGCCCACTCGGAAGGCGTGGGCTATTTAGCACACAAAAATATGGTAATCGAGCGGAATTCTAGTTTTTTGGCCGAAAAACGCAATAAATGAGGAACGATCATGGCGGGGCGGTGACTATGGTTCCTTAGGTCATATTTGATGGCCCGGAAAATTTTAGGCGATCGGGGTCCACGGCTCCCGGGACCACTCGGAAGGCGTAAGCTATAGCACACTAAAATAGGCAAATCGCGCGGAGTTCTAGTTTTTTTGCCGAAAAATGCAAAGCATTTGGAATGATCATGGTGGGGCGGTGACTATGGTACCTTAGGTCGTATTTGATAGTCCGGAAAAATTTTAGGCGATCGGGGTCCACGACTCCCCGGCCCATTTGGAAGGCGTGGGTATTGCACACGAAAATATGGGAATCGGGCGTAATTCTAGTTTTTTGGCCGAAAAATGCAAAAAATGAGAAACGATGATGGCGGGGCGGTTACTATGGTTCCTTAGGTCGTATTTGATGGCCGAAAAAAATTTAGGCGATCGGGGTCCGGGGTTCCCGGAACCACTTGGAAGGGTGGGCAATAGCACACAAAAATATTGTAATCGGGCGAAATTCTAGTTTTTTGGCCAAAAAACGCAAAAGACTAGGAACAATCATGGCTGGGCGGTGACTATGGTTCCTTAGGTCATATTTGATAGTCCGAAAAAATTTTAGGCGATAGGGGTCCGGAGTTCCCGGGTTCTCTTGGAAGGCGTGGGCTATAAGACACGAAAATATGGGAATCGAGCGGAATTCTAGTTTTTTGGCCAAAAAACGCAATAAATGAGGAATGATCATGGCGGGGCGGTAACTATGGTTCCTTAGGTCTTATTTGATAGTCCGAAAAAATATTAGGCGATAGGGGTCCGGAGGTCCCGGGACCACTCGGAAGGCGTGGGCTATAACACACAAAAATATGGGAATCGCGCGGAATTCTAGTTGTTTGGCCGAAAAACGCAAAAAATGAGGAACGATCATGGCGCGGCGGATACTATGGTTCCTTAGGTCGTATTTGATAATCCGAAAAAATTTTAGGCGATCCGAGACCGGCAGCCCGGCCCACTCGGAAGGCGTGGGCAATAGCACACAAAAATATGGTAATCGAGCGGAATTCTAGATATTTGGCCGAAAAACGCAATAAATGAGGAACGATCATGGCGGGGCGGTGACTATGGTTCCTTAGGTCATATTTGATGGCCCGGAAAAATATTAGGCGATAGGGGTCCGGAGGTCCCGGGACCACTCGGAAGGCGTGGGCTATAACACACAAAAATATGGGAATCGCGCGGAATTCTAGTTGTTTTGCCGAAAAACGCAAAAAATGAGGAACGATCATTGCGGGGCGGATAATATGGTTCCTTAGGTCGTATTTGATAGTTCGGAAAAATTTTAGGCGATAGGGGTCAGGAGGTCCCGGGACCACTCGGAAGGCTTGGGCTATAACACACAAAAATATGGGAATCGCGCAGAATTCTAGTTGTTTGGTCGAAAAACGCAAAAAATGAGGAACGATCATGGCGGGGTGGTTACTATGGTTCCTTAGGTCGTATTTGATGGCCCGGACAATTTTTAGGCGATCGGGGTTCGGGGTTCCCGGGACCCCTTGGAAGGCGTGGGCTAAAGCACACGAAAATATGGAAATCGCGCGAAATTCTAGTTTTTTGGCTGAAAATGCAAAAGACTAGGAATGATCATGGCGGGGCAGTGACTATAGTTCCTTAGGTCGTATTTGATAGTCCGGAAAATTTTTAGGCGATCCGGCTTCGGGGGGCCCGACCCACTCGGAAGGCGTGGGCGATAGCACACAAAAATATGGGAATCGGGCGGAATTCTAGTTTGTTTGGCCGAAAAATGCAATAAATGAGGAACGATCATGGCGGGGCGTGACTATGGTTCCTTAGGTCGTATTTGATGGCCCGAAAATTTTTAGGCGATCGGGGTCCACGGCTCCCGGGACTACTCGGAAGGCGTAAGCTATAGCACACGAAAATATTCAAATCGCGCAGAGTTCTAGTTTTTTGGCCGAAAAATGCAAAGCGTTTGGAACGATCATGGTGGGGCGGTGACTATGGTACCTTAGGTCGTATTTGATAGTACGGAAAAATTTTAGGCGATCGGGGTCCGCGGCTCCCCGGACCACTTGGAAGGCTTGGGTATAGCAAACGAAAATATGGGAATCGGGCGTAATTCTAGTTTTTTGGCCAAAAAATGCAAAAAATGAGAAACGATGATTGCAGGGCGGTTACTATGGTTCCTTAGGTCGTATTTGACGGCCTGGAAAAATTTTAGGCGATCGGGGTCCGGGGGTCCCGGAACCACTTGGAAGGGTGGCAATAGCACACAAAAATACTGTAATCGGGCGGAATTCTAGTTTGTTGGCCAAAAAATACAACAAATGAGGAATGATCATGGCTGGGCGGTGACTATGGTTCCTTAGGTCGTATTTGATAGTCCGGAAAAATTTTAGGCGATAGGGGTCTGGAGTTCCCGGGTTCACTTGGAAGGCGTGGGCTATAGGACACGAAAATATGGGAATCGCGCGAAATTCTAGTTTTTTGGCCGAAAAACGGAAAAAAACTAGGAACGATCATGGCTGGGCGGTGACTATGGTTCCTTAGGTCTTATTTGATAGTTCGGAAAAATTTTAGGCGATAGGGGTCCGGAGACCCGGGACCACTCGGAAGGCGTGGGCTATAACACACAAAAATATGGGATCGCGCGGAATTCTAGTTATTTGGCCGAAAACGCAAAAAATGAGGAACGATCATGGCGGGGCGGATACTATGGTTCCTTAGGTCGTATTTGATAGTCCGGAAAAATTTTAGGCGATAGGGGTCCGGAGGTCCCGGGACCACTCGGAAGGTGTGGGCTATAACACAAAAATATGGGAATCGCGTGTAATTCTAGTTGTTTGGCCGAAAAACGCAAAAAATGAGGAACGATCATGGCAGGGCGGATACTATGGTTCCTTAGGTCGTATTTGATAGTCCGGAAAAATTTTAGGCGATCCGAGACCGGCGGCCCGGCCCACTCGGAAGGGGTGGGCAATAGCACACAAAAATATGGTAATCGAGCGGAATTCAAGTTTTTTGGCCGGAAAACGCAATAAATGAGGAACGATCATGGCGGGGCGGTGACTATGGTTCCTTAGGTCATATTTGATGGGCCGGAAAAATATTAGGCGATAGGGGTCCGGAGGTCCCGGGACTACTCGGAAGGCGTGGGCTATAACACACAAAAATATGGGAATCGCGCGGATTTCTAGTTGTTTTGCCGAAAAACACAAAAAATGAGGAACGATCATGGCGGGGTGGTTACTATGGTTCCTTAGGTCGTATTTGATGGCCCGGACAATTTTTAGGCGATCGGGGTTCGGGGTTCCCTGGACCCCTTGGAAGGCGTGGGCTTTAGCACACGAAAATATGGAAATCGCGCGAAATTCTAGTTTTTTGGCTAAAAAACGCAAAAGACTAGGAATGATCATGGCGGCCCGGCCCACTCGGAAGGCGTGGGCAATAACACAAAATAATATGGTAATCGAGCGGAATTCTAGTTTTTTGGCCGAAAAACGCAATAAATGAGGAACGATCATGGCGGGGCGGTGACTATGGTTTCTTAGGTCGTATTTGATGGACCGGAAAATTTTAGGCGATCGGGGTCCACGGCTCCCGGGACCACTCGGAAGGCGTAAGCTATAGCACACGAAAATATGCAAATCGCGCGGAGTTCTAGTTTTTTGGCCGAAAAATGCAAAGCATTTGGATCGATCATGGTGGGGCGGTGACTATGGTACCTTAAGTCGTATTTGATAGTCCGGAAATATTTTAGGCGATCGGGGTCCGCGGCTCCCCGGACCACTTGGAAGGCGTGGGTATAGCACACGAAAATATGTGAATCGGGCGTAATTCTAGTTTTTTGGCCGAAAAATGCAAAAAATGAGAAACGATGATGGAGGGGCGGTTACTATGGTTCCTTAGGTCGTATTTGACGACCCGGAAAAATTTTAGGCGATCGGGGTCCGGGGGTCCTGGAACCACATGGAAGGGTGGGCAATAGCACACAAAAAAAATGTAATCGGGCGAAATTCTAGTTTTTTAGCCAAAAAATGCAACAAAGGAGGAATGATCATGGCTGGGCGGTGACTATGGTTCCTTAGGTCGTATTTGATAGTCCGGAAAAATTTTAGGCGATAGGGGTCAGGAGGTCCTGGGACCACTCGGAAGGCGTGGGCTATAACACACAAAAATAAGGGAATCGCGCAGAATTCTAGTTGTTTGGCCGAAAAACGCAAAAAATGAGGAACGATCATGGCGGGGTGGTTACTATGGTTCTTTAGGTCGTATTTGATGGCGCGGAAAATTTTTAGGCGATCGGGGTTCGGGGATCCCGGGACCCCTTGGAAGGTGTGGGCTAAAGCACACGAAAATATGGAAATCGCGCGAAATTCTAGTTTTTTGGCAGAAAAACTCAAAAGACTAGGAACGATCATGGCGGGGCGGTGACTATGGTTCCTTAGGTCGTATTTGATAGTCTGAAAATTTTTTAGGCGATTCGGCTCCGGGGGCCCGACCCACTCGGAAGGCGTGGGCGATAGCACACAAAAATATGGGAATAGGGCGGAATTCTAGTTTTTTGGCCAGAAAATACAAAACATGAGGAACGATCATGGCGAGGCGGTGACTATAGTTCCTTAGGTCTTAATTGATGGCCCGGAAAATTTTTAGGAGATCCGAGACCGGCAGCCTGCCCACTCGGAAGGCGTGGGCAATAACACAAAAAACTTTGGTAATCGAGCGGAATTCTAGTTTTTTGGCCGAAAAACACAATAAATGAGGAATGATCATGGCAGGGCGTTGACTATGGTTCCTTAGGTCATATTTTATGGCCCGGAAAAATATTAGGCGATAGGGGTCCGGAGGTCCCGGGACCACTCGGAAGGCGTGGGCTATAACACACAAAAATATGGGAATCGCGCGGAATTCTAGTTGATTTGCCGAAAAACGCAAAAAATGAGGAACGATCATTGCGGGGCAGATACTATGGTACCTTAGGTCGTATTTGATAGTCTGGAAAAATTTTAGGCGATAGGGGTCAGGAGGTCCCGGGACCACTCGGAAGGCTTGGGCTATAACACACAAAAATATGAGAATCGCGCGGAATTCTAGTTGTTTGGCAGAAAAACGTAATAAATGAGGAACGATCATGGCGGGGTGGTTACTATGGTTCCTTAGGTCGTATTGGATGGCCCGGACAATTTTTAGGCGATCGGGGTTCGGGGTTCCCGATTCCCCTGAAGGCGTGGGCTAAAGCACACAAAAATATGGAAATCGCGCAAAATTCTAGTTTTTTGGCTGAAAAACGCAAAAGACTAGGAACGATCATGGCGGGGCGGTGACTATGGTTCCTTAGGTCGTATTTGATAGTCCGAAAAAATTTTAGGCGATTCGGCTCCGGGGGCCCGACCCACTCGGAAGGCGTGGGCGATAGCACACAAAAATATGGGAATAGGGCGGAATTCTAGTTTTTTGGCCAGAAAATGCAAAAAATGAGGAACGATCATGGCGAGACTGTGACTATGGTTCCTTAGGTCTTAATTGATATCCCGGAAATTTTTAAGGCGATCCGAGACCGGCGGCCTGGCCCACTCGGAAGGCGTGGGCAATAACACACAAAAATATGGTAATCGAGCGGTATTCTAGTTTTTTGGCCGAAAAACGCAATAAATGAGGAACGATCATGGCGAGGCAGTGACTATGGTTCCTAAGGTCGTATTTGATGGCTCGGAAAAATATTTGGCGATAGGGGTCCGGAGGTCCCGGGACCACTTGGAAGGCGTGGGCTATAACACACAAAAATATGGGAATCGCCAGAAAAATTTTAGGCGATAGGGGTCAAGAGGTCCCGGGACCACTCGGAAGGCGTGGGCTATAACACACAAAAATATGGGAATCATGCGGAATTCTAGTTGTTTGGCCGAAAAACGCAAAAAATGAGGAACGATCATGGCGGGGTAGTTACTATGGTTCCTTAGGTCGTATTTGAAGGCCCGGACAATTTTTAGGCGATCAGGGTTCGGGGTTCCCGGGACTCCTTGGAAGGCATGGGCTAAAGCACACGAAAATATGGAAATCGTGCGAAATTCTAGTTTTTTGGCTGAAAAACGCAAAAGACTAGGAACGATCATGGCGGGGCGGTGACTATGGTTCCTTAGGTCGTATTTGATAGTCCGAAAATTTTTTAGGCGATCCGGCTTCGGGGGGCCCGACCCACTCGGAAGGCGTGGGCGATAGCACACAAAAATATGGGAATCGGGCGTAATTCTAGTTTTTTTGGCCAAAAAATGAGGAACGATCATGGCGAGGCGGTGACTATGGTTCCTTAGGTCTTAATTGATGGCCCGGAAAATTTTAGGCGATCGGGGTCCACGGCTCCCGGGACCACTCGGAAGGCGTAAGCTATCGCACACGAAAATATGCAAATCGCGCGGAGTTCTAAGTTTTTGGCCGAAAAATGCAAAGCATTTTTAACGATCATGGTGGGGCGGTGACTATGGTATCTTAGGTCGTATTTGATAGTCCGGAAAAATTTTAGGCGATCGGGGTCCGCAGCTCCCCGGACCACTTGGAAGGTGTGGGTATAGCACACGAAAATATGGGAATCGGGCATAATTTTAGTTTTTTGGCCGAAAAATGCAAAAAATGAGAAACGATGATGGCGAGGCGGTTACTATGGTTCCTTAGGTCGTATTTGACGGCCCGGAAATATTTTAGGCGATCGGGGTCCGGGGGTCCCGGAACCACATGGAAGGGTGGGCAATAGCACACAAAAATATTGTAATCGGGGCGGAATTCTAGTTTTTTGGCCAAAAAACGCAACAAATGAGGAATGATCATGGCTGGGCGGTGACTATGGTTCCTTAGGTCGTATTTGATAGTCCGAAAAAATTTTAGGCGATAGGGGTCAGGAGGTCCCGGGACCACTCGTAAGGTGTGGGCTATAACACACAAAAATATGGGAATCCCGCAGAATTCTAGTTGTTTGGCCGAAAAATGCAAAAAAATGAGGAACGATCATTGCGGGGCGGATACTATGGTTCCTTAGGTCTTATTTGATAGTCCGGAAAAATTTTAGGTGATAGGGGTCCGGAGACCCGGGACCACTCAGAAGGCGTGGGCTATAACACACAAAATATGGGATCGCGCGGAATTCTAGTTGTTTGGCCGAAAATGCAAAAAATGAGGAACGATCATGGCGGGGCAGATACTATGGTTCCTTAGATCGTATTTGATAGTCCGGAAAAATTTTAGGCGATAGGGGTCCGGAGGTCCCGGGACCACTCGGAAGGTGTGGGCTATAACACACAAAAATATGCGAATCGCGCGTAATTTTAGTTGTTTGGCCGAAAAACGCAAAAAATAAGGAACGATCATGGCGTGGCGGATACTATGATTCCTTAGGTCGTATTTGATAGTCCGGAAAAAATTTAGGCGATAGGGGTCCGGAGTTCCCGAGTTCACTTGGAAGGCGTGGGCTATAGGACACGAAAAAATGGGAATCGCGCGGAATTCTAGATTTTTGGCCGAAAAACGGAACAAAACTAGGAACGATCATTGCTGGGCGCTGACTATGGTTCCTTAGGTCTTATTTGATAGTCCGGAAAAATATTAGGCGATAGGGGTCCGGAGGTCCCGGGACCACTCGGAAGGCATGGGCTATAACACACAAAAATATGGGAATCGCGCGGAATTCTAGTTGTTTGGCCGAAAAACGCAAAAAAATGAGAAACGATCATGGCGGGGAGGATACTATGGTTCCTTAGGTCGTATTTGATAGTCCGGAAAAATTTTAGGCGATTGGGCTCCGCGGCTCCCCGGATCACTTGGAAGGCGTTGGTATAGCACACGAAAATATGGGGATCAGGCGTAATTCTAGTTTTTTCGCCGAAAATGCAAAAAATGAGAAACGATGATGGCGGGGCGGTTACTATGGTTCCTTAGGTCGTATTAGACGGCCCGGAAAAATTTTAGGCGATCGGGGTCCGGGGGTCCCGGAACCACATGGAAGGGTGGGCAATAGCACACAAAAATATTGTAATCGGGCGGAATTCTAGTTTTTGGCCAAAAAACGCAACAAATGAGGAATGATCATGGCTGGGCGGTGACTATGGTTCCTTAGGTCATATTTGATAGTCCGGAAAAATTTTAGGCGATAGGGGTCCGGAGGTCCCGGGACCACTCGGAAGGCGTGGGCTATAACACACAAAAATATGGGAATCGCGCAGAATTCTAGTTGTTTGGCCGAAAAACGCAAAAAATGAGGAACGATCATGGCGGGGTGGTTACTATGGTTCCTTAGGTCGTATTTGATGGCCCGCAAAATTTTTAGGCGATCGGGGTTCGGGGTTCCCGGGACCCCTTGGAAGGCGTGGGGCACACGAAAATATGGAAATCGCGGGAAATTCTAGTTTTTTGGGTGAAAAACGCAAAAGACTAGGAACGATCATGGCGGGGCGGTGCCTATGGTTCCTTAGGTCGTATTTGATAGTCCGAAATTTTTTTAGGCGATTCGGCTCAGGGGGGCCCGACCCACTCGGAAGGCGTGGGCGATAGCACACAAAAATATGGGAATAGGGCGGAATTCTAGTTTTTTGGCCAGAAAATGCAAAAAATGAGGAACGATCATGGCGAGGTGGTGACTATGGTTCCTTAGGTCTTAATTGATGGCCCGGAAAATTTTTAGGAGATCCGAGACCGGCAGCCTGCCCACTCGGAAGGCGTGGGCAATAGCACACAAAAATATGGTAATCGAGCGGAAATCTAGTTTTTTGGCCGAAAAACGCAATAAATGAGGAACGATCGTGGCGGGGCAGTGACTATGGTTCCTTAGGTCATATTTGATGGCCCGGAAAAATATTAGGCGATAGGGGTCCGGAGGTCCCGGGACCACTCGGAAGGCGTGGGCTATAACACACAAAAATATGGGAATCGCGCGGAATTCTAGTTGTTTTGCCGAAAAACGCAAAAAATGAGGAACGATCATTGCGGGGCGGATACTATGGTTCCTTAGGTCGTATTTGATAGTCCGGAAAAATTTTAGGCGATAGGGGTCAGGAGGTCCCGGGACCACTCGGAAGGCGTGGGCTATAACACACAAAAATATGGGAATCGCGCGGAATTCTAGTTGTTTTGCCAAAAACGCAAAAAATGAGGAACGATCATTGCGGGGCGGATACTATGGTTCCTTAGATCGTATTTGAAAGTCCGGAAAAATTTTAGGCGATAGGGGTCAGGAGGTCCCGGGACCACTCGGAAGGCGTGGGCTATAACACACAAAAATATGGGAATTGCGCGGAATTCTAGTTGTTTGGCTGAAAAATGCAAAAAATGAGGAACGATCATGGCGGGGTGGTTACTATGTTTCCTTAGGTCGTATTTGATGGCCCGGACAATTTTTAGGCGATCGGGGTTCGGGGTTCCCGGGACCCCTTGGAAGGCGTGGGCTAAAGCACACGAAAATATGGAAATCGTGCGAAATTCTAGTTTTTTTGGCTGATAGACGCAAAAGACTAGGAACGATCATGGCGGGGCGGTGACTATGGTTCCTTAGGTCGTATTTGATAGTCCGAAAAATATTTAGGCGATCCGGCTCCGGGGGCCCGACCCACTCGGAAGGCGTGGGCGATAGCACACAAAAATATGGGAATCGAGCGGAATTCTTGTTTTTTGGCCGAAAAACGCAATAAATGAGGAACGATGATGGCGGGGCAGTGACTATGGTTCCTTAGGTTGTATTTTATGGCCCGGAAAATTTTAGGCGATCGGGGTCCACGGCTCCCAGGACCACTCGGAAGGCGTAAGCTATAGCACACGAAAATATGCAAATCGCGCGGAGTTCTAGTTTTTTGGCCGAAAAATGCAAATCATTTGGAACGATCATGGTGGGGCAGTGACTATGGTACCTTAGGTCGTATTTGATAGTCCGGAAAAATTTTAGGCGATCGGGGTCTGCGGCTCCCCGGACCATTTGGAAGGCGTGGATATAGCACACGAAAATATGGGAATCGGGCGTAATTCTAGTTTTTTGGCCGAAAAATGCAAAAAATGAGAAACGATGATGGCGGGGCGGTTACTATGGTTCCTTAGGTCGTATTTGACGGCCCGAAAAAATTTTAGGCGATCGAGGTCCGGGGGTCCCGGAACCACTTGGAAGGGTGGGCAATAGCACGCAAAAATATTGTAATCGGGCGGAATTCTAGTTTTTTGGCCAAAAAACGCAACAAATGAGGAATGATCATGGCTGGGCGGTGACTATGGTTCCTTAGGTCGTATTTGATAGTCTGGAAAAATTTTAGGCGATAGGGGTCCGGAGTTCCCGGGTTCACTTGGAAGGCGTGCGCTATAGGTCACGAAAATATGGGAATCGCGCGGAATTCTAGTTTTTTGGCCGAAAAACAGAAAAAAAACTAGGAACGATCATGGCTGGGCGGTGACTATGGCTCCTTAGGTCTTATTTGATAGTCAGGAAAAATTTTAGGCGATAGGGGTCCGGAGACCCGGGACCACTCGGAAGGCATGGGCTATAACACACAAAATTATGGGAACGCGCGAAATTCTAGTTTTTTTGCCGAAAATGCAAAAAATGAGGAACGATCATGGCGGGGCGGATACTATGGTTCCTTAGGTCGTATTTGATAGTCCGGAAAAATTTTAGGCGATAGGGGTCCGGAGGTCCCGGGACCACTCGGAAGGTGTGGGCTATAACACAAAAATATGGGAATCGCGTGTAATTCTAGTTGTTTGGCCGAAAAACGCAAAAAATAAGGAACGATCATGGCGGGGAGGATACTATGGTTCCTTAGGTCGTATTTGATTGCCCGAAAAATTTTTAGGCGATCGGGGTCCGCGGCTCTTGGGACCACTAGGAAAGCGTGGGCAATAGCACACAAAAATATGGTAATCGAGCGGAATTCTAGTTTTTTGGCCGAAAAACGCAATAAATGAGGAACGATCATGGCGAGGCGGTGACTATGGTTCCTTACGTCTTATTTGATAGTCCGGAAAAATATTAGGCGATAGGGGTCCGGAGGTCCCGGGACCACTCGGAAGGCGTGGGCTATAACACACAAAAATATGGGATCGCGCGGAATTCAAGTTGTTTGGCCGAAAACGCAAAAAATGAGGAACGATTATGGCGGGGCGGATACTATGGTTCCTTAGGTCGTATTTGATAGTCCAGAAAATTTTTAGGCGATATGGGTCCGAAGGTCCCGGGACCACTCGGAAGGTGTGGGCTATAACACAAAAATATGGGAATCGCGTGTAATTCTAGTTGTTTGGCCGAAAAATGCAAAAAATAAGGAACGATCATAGCCGGGCGGATACTATGGTTCCTTAGGTCGTATTTGATTGCCCGAAAAAATTTTAGGCGATCGGTTTCCGCTGCTCTTGGGACCACTAGGAAGGCGTGGGCAATAGCACACTAAAATATGGTAATCGAGCGGAATTCTAGTTTTTTGGCCGAAAAACGCAATAAATGAGGAACTATCATGGCGGGCGGTGACTATGGTTCCTTAGGTCTTATTTGATAGTCCGGAAAAATATTAGGCGATAGGGGTCCGGAGGTCCCGGGACCACTCGGAAGGCGTGGACTTTAACACACAAAAATATGGGAATCGCGCGGAATTCTAGTTGTTTGGCCGAAAAATGCAAAAAATGAGGAGCGATCATGGTAGGGCAGATACTATGGTTCCTTAGGTCATATTTGATAGTCCGAAAAAATTTTAGGCGATAGGGGTCAGGAGGTCCCGGGACCACTCGGAAGGCGTGGGCTATAACACACAAAAATATGGGAATCGCGCAGAATTCTAGTTGTTTGGCCGAAAAACGCAAAAAATGAGGAACGATCATGGCGAGGTGGTTACTATGGTTCCTTAGAGCGTATTTGATGGCCCGGAAAATTTTTAGGCGATCGGGGTTCGGGGTTCCCGGGACCCCTTGGAAGGCGTGGGCTAAAGCACACGAAAATATGGAAATCGCGCGAAATTCTAGTTTTTTGGCTGAAAAACGCAAAAGACTAGGAACGATCATGGCGGGGCGGTGACTATGGTTCCTTAGGTCGTATTTGATAGTCCGAAAATTTTTTATACGATCCATCTCCGGGGGGCCCGACCCACTCGGAAGGCGTGGGCGATAGCACACAAAAATATGACAATCGGGCAGAATTATAGTTTATTGTCCAAAAAATGCAAAAAATGAGAAACGATCATGGCGAGGCGGTGACTATGGTTCCTTAGGTCCTAATTGATGGCCCAAAAATTTTTTAGGCGATCCGAGTCCGGCGGTCCGGCCCACTCGGAAGGCGTGGGCAATAGCACACAAAAATATGGTAATTGAGCGGAATTCAAGTTTTTTTGCCGAAAAATGCAATAAATGAGGAACGATCATGGCGGGGCAGTGACTATGCTTCCTTAGGACATATTTGATGGCCCGGAAAATTTTAGGCGATCGGGGTCCACGGCTCCCGGGACCACTCGGAAGGCGTAAGCTATAGCACACGAAAATAAGCAAATCGCGCGGAGTTCTAGTTTTTTGGCCGAAAAATGCAAAGCATTTGGAACGATCATGGTGGGGCGGTGATTATGGTACCTTAGGTCGTATTTGATAGTCCAGAAAAATTTTAGGCGATCGGGGTCCGCGGCTCCCCGGACCACTTGGAAGGCGTGGGTATAGCACACGAAAATATGGGAATCGGGCGTAATTCTAGTTTTTTGGCCGAAAAAAGCAAAAAATGAGAAACGATGATGGCGGGGCGGTTACTATGGTTCCTTAGGTCGTATTTGACGACCTGGAAAAATTTTAGGCGATCGGGGTCCGAAGTTCCCGGAACCATTGGGAAGGGTGGGCAATAGCACACAAAAATATTGTAATCGGGCGGAATTCTAGATTTTTGGCCAAAAAACGCAACAAATGAGGAATGATCATGGCTGGGCGGTGACTATGGTTCCTTAGGTCGTATTTGATAGTCCGGAAAAATTTTAGGCGATAGGGGTCCTGAGGTCCCGGGACCACTCGGAAGGTGTGGGCTATAACACACAAAAATATGGGAATCGCGCGGAATTCTAGTTGTTTGGCCGAAAAATACAAAAACTGAGAAGCGATCATGGCGGGGCGGATACTATGGTTCCATAGGTCGTATTTGATAGTCCGGAAAAATTTTAGGCGATAGGGGTCAGGAGGTCCCGGGACCACTCGGAAGGCGTGGGCTATAACACACAAAAATATGGGAATCGTGCAGAATTCTAGTTGTTTGGCTGAAAAACACGAAAAATCAGGAACGATCATGGCGAGGTGGTTACTATGGTTCCTTAGAGTGTATTTGATGGCCCGGAAAATTTTTAGGCGATCGGGGTTCGGGGTTCCCGGGACCCCTTGGAAGGCGTGGGCTAAAGCACACGAAAATATGGAAATCGCGCGAAATTCTAGTTTTTTGGCTGAAAAACGCAAAAGACTAGGAACGATCATGGCGGGGTAGTGACTATGGTTCCTTAGGTCGTATTTGATAGTCCGGAAAATTTTTAGGCGATCCGGCTCCGGGGGGTCCGACCCACTCGGAAGGCGTGGGCGATTGAACACAAAAATATGGGAATCGGGCGGAATTCTAGTTTTTTGGCCAGAAAATGAAAAAAATGAGGAATGATCATGGCGAGGCAGTGACTATGGTTCCTTAGGTCTTAATTGATGGCCCAAAATTTTTTTAGGCGATCGGGGTTCGGGGTTCCTGGGACCCCTTGGAAGGCGTGGGCTAAAGCACACAAAAATATGGAAATCGCGCGGAATTCTAGTTTTTTGGCTGAAAAACGCAAAAGACTAGGAACGATCATATTGGGGCGGTGACTATGGTTCCTTAGGTCGTATTTGATAGTCCGGAAAATTTTTAGGCAATCCGGCTCCCGGGGGCCCGACCCACTCGGAAGGCGTGGGCGATAGCACACAAAAATATGGGAATCGGGCGGAATTCTAGTTTTTTGGCCAAAAAATTCAAAAAATGAGGAACGATCATGGCGAGGCGGTGACTATGGTTCCTTAGGTCCTAATTGATGGCCCGAAAATTTTTTAGGCGATCCGAGTCCGGCGGCCCGGCCCACTCGGAAGGCGTGGGCAATAGCACACAAAAATATGGTAATCGAGCGGAATTCTAGTTTTTTGGCCGAAAAACGCAATAAATGAGGAACGATCATGGCGGGGCGGTGACTATGGTTCCTTAGGTCGTATTTGATGGCCCGGAAAATTTTAGACGATCGGGGTCCGGGGGTCCCGGAACCACTTGGAAGGGTGGGAAATAGCACAAAAAAATATTGTAATCGGGCGAAATTCCAGTATTTTGGCCGAAAAATGCAACAAATAAGGAATGATCATGGTTGGGCGGTGACTATGGTTCCTTAGGTCGTATTTGATAGTCCTGAAAAATTTTAGGCGATAGGGGTCCGGAGTTCCCGGGTTCACTTGGAAGGCGTGGGCTATAAGACACGAAAATATAGGAATCGCGCGGAATTCTAGTTTTTTGGCCGAAAAACGGAAAAAACTAGGAACGATCATGGCTGGGCGGTGACTATGGTTCCTTAGGTCTTATTTGATAGTCCGGAAAAATTTTAGGCGATAGGGGTCCGGAGACCCGGGACCACTCGGAAGGCGTGGGCTATAACACACAAAAATATGGGATCGCGCGGAATTCTAGTTGTTTGGCCGAAAAACGCAAACAATGAGGAACGATAATGGCGGGGCGGATACTATGGTTCCTTAGGTCATATTTGATAGTCCGGAAAAATTTTAGGGGCTAGAGGTCCGGATGTCCCGGGTTCACTTGGAAGGCGTGGGCTGTAGGACACGAAAATATTGGAATCGCGCGGAATTCTAGTTTTTTGGCCGAAAAACGGAAAAAACCTAGGAACGATCATTGCCGGGCGCTGACTATGGTTCCTTAGGTCTTATTTGATAGTCCGGAAAAATATTAGGCGATAGGGGTCCGGAGGTCCCGGGACCACTCGGAAGGCTTGGGCTATAACACACAAAAATATGGGAATTGCGCGAAATTCTAGTTGTTTGGCCGGAAAACGCAAAAAATGAGGAACGATCATGGCGGGGTGGTTACTATGGTTCCTTAGGTCGTATTTGATTGCCCGGAAAAGTTTTAGGTGATCGGGGTTCGGGGTTCCCGGGACCCCTTGGAAGGCGTGGGCTAAAGCACACGAAAATATGGAAATCGCGCGAAATTCTAGTTTTTTGGCTGAAAAACGCAAAAAATGAAGAATGATCATGGCGGGGCGGTGACTATGGTTCCTTAGGTCGCATTTGATAGTATGGAAAATTTTTAGGCGATCCGGCTCCGGGGGCCCGACCCACTCGGAAGGCGTGGGCGATAGCACACAAAAATATGGGAATCAGGCGGAATTCTAGTTTTTTTGCCAAAAAATGCAAAACATGAGGAACGATCATGGCGAGGCGGTGACTATGGTTCCTTAGGTCTTAATTGATTGCCCGAAAATTTTTTAGGCGATCCGAGACCGGCGGCCCGGCCCACTCGGAAGGCGTGTGTAATAGCACACAAAAATTTGGTAATCGAGCGAAATTCTAGTTTTTGGCCGAAAAACGCAATAAATGAGGAACGATCATGGCGGGGCGGTGACTATGGTTCCTTAGGTCATATTTGATGGCCCAGAAAATTTTAGGCGATTGGGGTCCACGGCTCCCAGGACCACTCGGAAGGCGTAAGCTATAGCACACTAAAATATGCAAATCGCGCGGATTTCTAGTTTATTGGCCGAAAAATGCAAAGCATTTGGAACGATCATGGTGGGGCGGTGACTATGGTACCTTAGGTCGTATTTGATAGTCAGGAAAAATTTTAGGCGATAGGGGTCCTGAGGTCCCAGGACCACTCGGAAGGTGTGGGCTATAACACACAAAAATATGGGAATCGCGCGGAATTCTAGTTGTTTGGCCGAAAAATGCAAAAAATAAGGAACGATCATGGCTGGGCGGTGACTATTGTTCCTTAGGTTTTATTTGATAGTCCGGAAAACTTTTAGGCGATAGGGGTCCGGAGGCCCGGGACCACTTGTAAGGCGTGGGTATAGCATACAAAAATATGAGAATCGGGCGGAATTCTAGTTGTTTCGCCGAAAAATGCAAAAAATGAGAAACGATCATGGCGGGAAAGTGACTATGGTTCCTTAGGTCTTATTTGATAGTCTGGAAAATTTTTTAGGTGATCCGAGTGCGGGGGGCACGGCCCACTCGGAAGGCGTGGGCTATAGCACACGAAAATATGGGAATCGCTCTGAATTCTAGTTGTTTGGCCGAAAAACGCAAAAAATAAGGAACGATCATGGCGGGGCGGATACTATGGTTCCTTAGGTCGTATTTGATTGCCCGGAAAAATTTTAGGCGATCGGTGTCCGCAGCTCTTGGGACCACTCGGAATGCGTGGGTATAGCACACGAAAATATGGGAATCGGGCGAAATTCTAGGTCTTTTTCAGTAACATGCAAAAAATGTGGAAAGATCTTGACAGGGCGGTGACTATGGTTCCTTTGGTCTTATTTGATAGTCCGGAAAAATATTAGGCGATAGGGGTCTGGAGGTCCCGGGACCACTCGGAAGGCGTGGGCTATAACACACAAAAATATGGGAATCGCGCGGAATTCTAGTTGTTTGGCCGAAAAACGCACAAAATGAGGAACGATCATGGTAGGGCGGTGACTATGGTTCCTTAGGTCTTATTTGATAGTCCGGAAAAATATTAGGCGATAGGGGTCCGGAGGTCCCGGGACCACTCGGAAGGCGTGGGCTATAACACACAAAAATATGGGAATTAAGCGAAATTCTAGTTGTTTGGCCGGAAAACGCAAAAAATGAGGAACGATCATGGCGGGGTGGTTACTATGGTTCCTTAGGTCGTATTTGATTGCCCGGAAAAGTTTTAGGCGATCGGGGTTCGGGGTTCCCGAGACCCCTTGGAAGGCGTGGGCTAAAGCACACGAAAATATGGAAATCGCGCGAAATTCTAGTTTTTTGGCTGAAAAACGCAAAAAATGAAGAATGATCATGGCGGGGCGGTGACTATGGTTCCTTAGGTCGCATTTGATAGTACGGAAAATTTTTAGGCGATCCGGCTCCGGGGGGCCCGACCCACTCGGAAGGCGTGGGCGATAGCACACAAAAATATGGGAATCGGGCGGAATTCTAGTTTTTTTGCCAAAAAATGCAAAACATGAGGAACGATCATGGCGAGGCAGTGACTATGGTTCCTTAGGTCTTAATTGATTGCCCGAAAATTTTTTAGGCGATCCGAGACCGGCGGCCTGGCCCACTCGGAAGGCGTGTGTAATACCACACAAAAATTTGGTAATCGAGCGAAATTCTAGTTTTTGGCCGAAAAACGCAATAAATGAGGAACGATCATGGCGGGGCGGTGACTATGGTTCCTTAGGTCATATTTGATGGCCCAGAAAATTTTAGGCGATTGGGGTCCACGGCTCCCAGGACCACTCGGAAGGCGTAAGCTATAGCACACTAAAATATGCAAATCGCGCGGATTTCTAGTTTTTTGGCCGAAAAATGCAAAGCATTTGGAACGATCATGGTGGGGCGGTGACTATGGTACCTTAGGTCGTATTTGATAGTCCGGAAAAATTTTAGGCGATAGGGGTCCTGAGGTCCCAGGACCACTCGGAAGGTGTGGGCTATAACACACAAAAATATGGGAATCGCGCGGAATTCTAGTTGTTTGGCCGAAAAATGCAAAAAATAAGGAACGATCATGGCTGGGCGGTGACTATTGTTCCTTAGGTTTTATTTGATAGTCCGGAAAACTTTTAGGCGATAGGGGTCCGGAGACCCGGGACCACTTGTAAGGCGTGGGTATAGCATACAAAAATATGGGAATCGGGCGGAATTCTAGTTGTTTCGCCGAAAAATGCAAAAAATGAGAAACGATCATGGCGGG
Source organism: Nicotiana tabacum (assembly GCF_000715075.1). Classification (NCBI taxonomy): domain Eukaryota; kingdom Viridiplantae; phylum Streptophyta; class Magnoliopsida; order Solanales; family Solanaceae; genus Nicotiana; species Nicotiana tabacum. The sequence goes on from NW_027438310.1 coordinate 169,791, forward strand.
AAAGTGACTATGGTTCCTTAGGTCTTATTTGATAGTCCGGAAAATTTTTTAGGTGATCCGAGTGCGGGGGGCACGGCCCACTCGGAAGGCGTGGGCTATAGCACACGAAAATATGGGAATCGCTCTGAATTCTAATTGTTTGGCCGAAAAACGCAAAAAATAAGGAACGATCATGGCGGGGCGGATACTATGGTTCCTTAGGTCGTATTTGATTGCCCGGAAAAATTTTAGGCGATCGGTGTCCGCGGCTCTTGGGACCACTCGGAATGCGTGGGTATAGCACACGAAAATATGGGAATCGGGCGAAATTCTAGGTCTTTTTCAGTAACATGCAAAAAATGTTGAAAGATCTTGATAGGGTGGTGACTATGGTTCCTTTGGTCTTATTTGATAGTCCGGAAAAATATTAGGCGATAGGGGTCTGGAGGTCCCGGGACCACTCGGAAGGCGTGGGCTATAACACACAAAAATATGGGAATCGCGCGGAATTCTAGTTGTTTGGCCGAAAAACGCACAAAATGAGGAACGATCATGGCAGGGCGGTGACTATGGTTCCTTAGGTATTATTTGATAGTCCGGAAAAATATTAGGCGATAGGGGTCCGGAGGTCCCGGGATCACTCGGAAGGCGTGGGCTAAAACACACAAAAATATGGGAATCGCGCGGAATTCTGGTTGTTTGGCCGAAAAACGCAAAAAAATGAGGAACGATCATGGCGGGGTGGTTACTATGGTTCCTTAGGTCGTATTTGATTGCCCGGAAAAGTTTTAGGCGATCGGGGTTCGGGGTTCCCGGGACCCCTTGGAAGGCGTGGGCTAAAGCACACGAAAATATGGAAATCGCGCGAAATTCTAGTTTTTTGGCTGAAAAACGCAAAAAATGAAGAATGATCATGGCGGGGCGGTGACTATGGTTCCTTAGGTCGCATTTGATAGTACGGAAAATTTTTAGGCGATCCGGCTCCGGGGGGCCCGACCCACTCGGAAGGCGTGGGCGATAGCACACAAAAATATGGGAATCGGGCGAAATTCTAGTTTTTTGGCCAAAAAATGCAAAACATGAGGAACGATCATGGCGAGGCGGTGACTATGGTTCCTTAGGTCTTAATTGATTGCTCGAAAAATTTTTAGGCGATCCGAGACCGCCGGCCCGGCCCACTCGGAAGGCGTGTGTAATAGCACACAAAAATATGGTAATCGAGCGAAATTCTAGTTTTTGGCCGAAAAACGCAATAAATGAGGAACGATCATGGCGGGGCGGTGACTATGGTTCCTTAGGTCATATTTGATGGCCCGGAAAATTTTAGGCGATCGGGGTCCACGGCTCCCAGGACCACTTGGAAGGCGTAAGCTATAGCACACTAAAATATGCAAATCGCGCGGATTTCTAGTTTTTTGGCCGAAAAATGCAAAGCATTTGGAACGATCATGGTGGGGCGGTGACTATGGTACCTTAGGTCGTATTTGATAGTCCGGAAAAATTTTAGGCGATAGGGTTCCTGAGGTCCCAGGACCACTCGGAAGGTGTGGGCTATAACACACAAAAATATGGGAATCGCGCGGAATTCTAGTTGTTTGGCCGAAAAATGCAAAAAATAAGGAACGATCATGGCTGGGCGGTGACTATTGTTCCTTAGGTTTTATTTGATAGTCCGGAAAACTTTTAGGCGATAGGGGTCCGGAGACCCGGGACCACTTGTAAGGCGTGGGTATAGCACACAAAAATATGGGAATCGGGCGGAATTCTAGTTGTTTCGCCGAAAAATGCAAAAAATGAGAAACGATCATGGCGGGAAGGTGACTATGGTTCCTTAGGTCTTATTTGATAGTCCGGAAAAATTTTTAGGTGATCCGAGTGTGGGGGGGGGGACACGGCCCACTCGGAAGGCGTGGGCTATAGCACACGAAAATATGGGAATCGCTCGGAATTCTAGTTGTTTGGCCGAAAAACGCAAAAAATAAGGAACGATCATGGCGGGGCGGATACTACGGTTCCTTAGGTCGTATTTGATTGCCCGAAAAAATTTTAGGCGATCGGTGTCCGCGGCTCTTGGGACCACTCGGAATGCGTGGGTATAGCACACGAAAATATGGTAATCGGGCGAAATTCTAGGTCTTTTTAAATAACATGCAAAAAATGTGGAAAGATCTTGGCAGGGCAGTGACTATGGTTCCTTTGGTCCTATTTGATAGTCCAGAAAAATATTAGGCGATAGGGGTCCGGAGGACCCGGGACCACTCAGAAGGCGTGGGCTATAACACACAAAAATATGGGAATCGCGCGGAATTCTAGTTGTTTGGCCGAGAAATGCAAAAAATGAGTAACGATCATGGCGGGGTGGATACTATGGTTCCTTAGGTCGTATTTGGTAGTCCGGAAAAATTTTAGTCGATAGGGGTCAGGAGGTCCCGGGACCACTCGGAAGGCGTGGGCTATAACACACAAAAATATGGGATCGCGCGAAATTCTAGTTGTTTGGCCGAAAAACACAAAAAATGAGGAACGATCATGGCGGGGCAGATACTATGGTTCTTAAGGTTGTATTTGATAGTCCGGAAAAATTTTAGGCGATAGGGGTCCGGAGGTCCCGGGACCACTCGGAAGGTGTGGGCTATAACACACAAAAATATGGGAATCGCTCGGAATTCTAGTTGTTTGGCCGAAAAATGCAAAAAATAAGGAACGATCATGGCGGGGCGGATACTATGGTTCCTTAGGTCGTATTTGGTAGTCCGGAAAAATTTTAGGCGATAGGGGTCAGGAGGTCCCGGGACCACTCGGAAGGCGTGGGCTATAACACACAAAAATATGGGAATCGCACGGAATTCTAGTTGTTTGGACGAAAAATGCAAAAAATGAGGAACGATAATGGTGGGGTGGTTACTATGGTTCCTTAGGTCGTATTTGATGGCCCGGAAAATTTTTAGGCGATCGGGGTTCGGGGTTCCCGGGACCCCTTGGAAGGCGTGGGCTAAAGCACACGAAAATATGGAAATCGCGCGAAATTCTAGTTTTTTGGCTGAAAAACACAAAAGACTAGGAACGATCATGGCGGGGCGGTGACTATGGTTCCTTAGGTCGTATTTGATAGTCCGGAAAATTTTTTGGCGATCCGGCTCCGGGGGGCCCGACCCACTCGGAAGGCGTGGGCGATAGCACACAAAAATATGGGAATCGGGCGGAATTCTAGTTTTTTGGCCAAAAACTACAATAAATGAGGAACGATCATGACGAGGCGGTGAATATGGTTCCTTAGGTCCTAATTGATGGCCCGAAAATTTTTTAGGCGATCCGAGTCCGGCGGCCTGGCCCACTCGGAAGGCGTGGGCAATAGCACACAAAAATATGGTAATCGAGCGGAATTCTAGTTTTATGGCCGAAAAAAGCAATAAATGAGGAACGAACATGGCGGGGTGGTGACTATGGTTCCTTAGGTCGTATTTGATAGTCCGGAAAAATTTTAGGCGATTGGGGTCCTGAGGTCCCGGGACCACTCGGAAGGTGTGGGCTATAACACACAAAAATATGGGAATCGCGCGGAATTCTAGTTGTTTGGCCAAAAAATGCAAAAAATAAGGAACGATCATGGCTGGGCGGTGACTATAGTTCCTTAGGTCTTATTTGATAGTCCGGAAAAGTTTTAGGCGATAGGGGTCCGGAGACCCGGGACCACTTGTAAGGCGTGGGTATTGCACACGAAAATATGGGAATCGGGCGAAATTCTAGTTCTTTGGCCGAAAAATGCAAAAAATGAGAAACGATCATGGCGGGGCGGATACTATGGTTCCTTAGGTCGTATTTGATAGTCCGGAAAAATTTTAGGCAATAGGGGTCAGGAGGTCCCGGGACCACTCGGAAGGCGTGGGCTATAACACACAAAAATATGGGAATCGCGCGGAATTCTAGTTATTTGGCCGAAAAACGCAAAAAATGAGGAACGATCATGGCGGGGTGGTTACTATGGTTCCTTAGGTCGTATTTGATGGCCCGGAAAATTTTTAGGCGATCGGGGTTCGAGGTTCCCGGGACCCCTTGGAAGGCGTGGGCTTTAGCACACGAAAATATGGAAATCGCGCGGAATTCTAGTTTTTCGGCTGAAAATTGCAAAAGACTAGGAACGATCATGGTGGGGCGGTGACTATGGTTCCTTAGGTCGTATTTGATAGTCCGGAAAATTTTTAGGCAATCCGGCTCCCGGGGGCCCGACCCACTCAGAAGGCGTGGGCGATAGCACACAAAAATATGGGAATCGGGCGGAATTCTAGTTTTTTGGCCAAAAAATGCAAAAAATGAGGAACGATCATGGCGAGGCGGTGACTATGGTTCCTTAGGTACTAATTGATGGCCCGAAAATTTTTTAGGCGATCCGAGTCCGGCGGCCCGGCCCACTCGGAAGTCGTGGGCAATAGCACACAAAAATATGGTAATCGAGCGGAATTCTAGTTTTTTGGCCGAAAAACGCAATACATGAGGAACGATCATGGCGGGGCAGTGACTATGGTTCCTTAGGTCGTATTTGATGGCCCGGAAAATTTTAGGAGATCCGGGTCTGGGGGTCCCGGATCCACTTGGAAGGGTGGGCAATAGCACACAAAAATATTGTAATCGGGCGAAATTCCAGTGTTTTGGCCGAAAAATGCAACAAATGAGGAATGATCATGGTTGGGCGGTGACTATGGTTCCTTAGGTCGTATTTGATAGTCCATAAAAATTTTAGGCGATACGGTTCCGGAGTTCCCGGGTTCACTTGGAAGGCGTGGGCTATAAGACACGAAAATATGGGAATCGCGCGGAATTCTAGTTTTTTGGCGGAAAAATGGAAAAAACTAGGAACGATCATGACTGGGCGGTGACTATGGTTCCTTAGGTCTTATTTGATAGTCCGGAAAAATTTTAGGCGATAGGGGTCCGGAGACCCGGGACCACTCAGAAGGCGTGGGCTATAACACACAAAAATATGGGATCGCGCGGAATTCTAGTTGTTTGGCCGAAAAACGCAAACAATGAGGAACGATAATGGCGGGGCGGATACTATGGTTCCTTAGGTCGTATTTGATACTCCGGAAAAATTTTAGGCGGTAGGGGTCCGGAGTTCCCGGGTTCACTTGGAAGGCGTGGGCTATAGGACACGAAAATATGGGAATCGCGCGGAATTCTAGTTTTTTGGCCGAAAAACGGAAAAAAACCAGGAACGATCATTGCTGGGCGGTGACTAGGGTTCCTTAGGTCTTATTTGATAGTCCGGAAAAATATTAGGTGATAGGGGTCCGGAGGTCCCGGGACCACTCAGAAGGCGTGGGCTATAACACACAAAAATATGGGAATCGCGCGGAATTCTAGTTGTTTGGCCGAAAAACGCAAAAAATGAGGAACGATCATGGCGGGGCGGATACTATGGTTCCTTAGGTCGTATTTGATAGTCCGGAAAGATTTTAGGCGATAGGGGTCCGGAGGTCCCGGGACCACTCGGAAGGCGTGGGCTATAACACACAAAAATATGGAAATCGCGCGGAATTCTAGTTGTTTGGCCGAAAAATGCAAAAAATGAGGAACGATCATGGCGGGGTGGTTACTATGGTTCCTTAGGTCGTATTTGATGGCCCGGAAAAGTTTTAGGCGATCCAGGTTCGGGGTTCCCGGGACCCCTTGGAAGGCGTGGGCTAAAGCACACGAAAATATGGAAATCGCGCGAAATTCTAGTTTTTTTGGCTGAAAAACGCAAAAAATGAAGAATGATCATGGCGGGGCGGTGACTATGGTTCCTTAGGTCGCATTTGATAGTACGGAAAATTTTTAGGCGATCCGGCTCCGGGGGGCCCGACCCACTCGGAAGGCGTGGGCGATAGCACACAAAAATATGGGAATCGGGCGGAATTCTAGTTTTTTGGCCAAAAAATGCAAAACATGAGGAACGATCATGGCGAGGCGGTGACTGTGGTTCTTTAGGTCTTAATTGATTGCCCGAAAATTTTTTAGGCGATCCGAGACCGGCGGCCCGGCCCACTCGGAAGGCGTGTGTAATAGCACACAAAAATATGGTAATCGAGCGAAATTCTAGTTTTTTGGCCGAAAAACGATCATGGCGAGGCGGTGACTATGGTTCCTTAGGTCATATTTGATGGCCCAGAAAATTTTAGGCGATCGGGGTTCACGGCTCCCAGGACCACTCGGAAGGCGTAAGCTATAGCACACTAAAATATGCAAATCGCGCGGATTTCTAGTTTTTTGGCCGAAAAATGCAAAGCATTTGGAACGATCATGGTGGGGCGGTGACTATGGTATCTTAGGTCGTATTTGATAGTCCGGAAAAATTTTAGGCGATAGGGGTCCTGAGGTCCCAGGACCACTCGGAAGGTGTGGGCTATAACACACAAAAATATGGGAATCGCACGGAATTCTAGTTGTTTGGCCGAAAAACGCAAAAAATAAGGAACGATCATGGCTGGGCGGTGACTATGGTTCCTTAGGTTTTATTTGATAGTCCGGAAAACTTTTAGGCGATAGGGGTCCGGAGACCCGGGACCACTTGTAAGGCGTGGGTATAGCACACAAAAATATGGGAATCGGGCGGAATTCTAGTTGTTTCGCCGAAAAATGCAAAAAATGAGAAACGATCATGGCGGGAAGGTGAATATGGTTCCTTAGGTCTTATTTGATATTCCGGAAATTTTTTTAGGTGATCCGAGTGCGGGGGGCACGGCCCCCTCGGAAGGCGTGGGCTATAGCACACGAAAATATGGGAATCACTCGGAATTCTAGTTGTTTGGCCGAAAAACGAAAAAAATAAGGAACAATCATGGCAGGGCAGATACTATGGTTCCTTAGGTCGTATTTGATTGCCCGAAAAAATTTTAGGCGATCGGTGTCCACGGCTCTTGGGACCACTCGGAATGCGTGGGTATAGCACACGAAAATATGGTAATCGGGCGAAATTCTAGGTCTTTTTCAATAACATGCAAAAAATGTGGAAAGATCTTGGCAGGGCGGTGACTATGGTTCCTTTGGTCCTATTTGATAGTCCAGAAAAATATTAGGCGATAGGGGTCCGGAGGTCCTGGGACCACTCGGAAGGCGTGGGCTATAACACACAAAATATATGGGAATCGCGCGGAATTCTAGTTGTTTGGCCGAGAAATGCAAAAAATGAGGAACGATCATGGAAGGGCGGATACTATGGTTCCTTAGGTCGTATTTGGTAGTCCGGAAAAATTTTAGTCGATAGGGGTCAGGAGGTCCCGGGACCACTCGGAAGGCGTGGGCTATAACACACAAAAATATGGGAATCGCGTGGAATTATAGTTGTTTAGACGAAAAATGCAAAAAATGAGGAACGATAATGGTGGGGTGGTTACTATGGTTCCTTAGGTCGTATTTGATGGCCCGGAAAATTTTTAGGCGATCGGGGTTCGGGGTTCCCGGGACCCCTTGGAAGGCATGGGCTATAATACACAAAAATATGGGATCGCGCGGAATTCTAGTTGTTTGGCCGAAAAACACAAAAAATGAGGAACGATCAGGGCGGGGCAGATACTATGGTTCCTTAGGTCGTATTTGATAGTCCAGAAAAATTTTAGGCGATAGGGGTCCGGAGGTCCCGGGACCACTCGGAAGGTGTGGGCTATAACACACAAAAATATGGGAAACGCTCGGAATTCTAGTTGTTTGGCTGAAAAATGCAAAAAATAAGGAACGATCATGGCGGGGCAGATACTATGGTTCCTTAGGTCGTATTTGGTAGTCCGGAAAAATTTTAGGTGATAGGGGTCAGGAGGTCCCGGGACCACTCGGAAGGCGTGGGCTATAACACACAAAAATATGGGAATCGCACGGCATTCTAGTTGTTTGGACGAAAAATGCAAAACATGAGGAACGATAATGGTGGGGTGGTTACTATGGTTCCTTAGGTCGTATTTGATGGCCCGGAAAATTTTTAGGCGATCGGGGTTCGGGGTTCCCGGGACCCCTTGGAAGGCGTGGGCTAAAGCACACGAAAATATGGAAATCGCGCGAAATTCTAGTTTTTTGGCTGAAAAACACAAAAGACTAGGAACGATCATGGCAGGGCGGTGACTATGGTTCCTTAGGTCGTATTTGATAGTCCGGAAAATTTTTAGGCGATCCGGCTCCGGGGGGCCCGTCCCCTTGGAAGGCGTGGGCGATAGCACACGAAAATATGGAAATCGCGCGAAATTCTAGTTTTTTGGCTGAAAAATGCAAAAGACTAGGAACGATCATGGCGGGGCGGTGACTATGGTTCCTTAGGTCGTATTTGATAGTCCGAAAAAATTTTAGGCGATAGGGGTCCGGAGTTCCCGGGTTCACTTGGAAGGCGTGCGCTATAGGTCACGAAAATATGGGAATGGCGCGGAATTCTAGTTTTTTGGCCGAAAAACAGAAAAAACTAGGAACGATCATGGCTGGGCGGTGACTATGGTTCCTTAGGTCTTATTAGATAGTCCGAAAAACTTTTAGGCGATAGGGGTCCGGAGACCCGGGACCACTCGAAGGCGTCGGGTATAACACATAAAAATATGGGATCGCGCGGAATTCTAGTTCTTTGGCCGAAAAACACTCGGAAGGCATAAGCTATAGCACACTAAAATATGCAAATCGCGCGGAGTTCTAGTTTTTTTGGCCGAAAAATGCAAAGCATTTGGAACGTTCATGGTGGGGTGACTATGGTACTTTAGGTCATATTTGATAGTCCGAAAAACTTTTAGGCGATAGGGGTCCGGAGTTCCCGGGTTCACTTGGAAGGCGTGGGCTATAGGACACGAAAATATGGGAATCGCGCGGAATTCTAGTTTTTTGGCCGAAAAACAGAAAAAACTAGGAACGATCATGGCTGGGCGGTGACTATGGTTCCTTAGGTCTTAGTTGATAGTCCGGAAAAATTTTAGGCGATAGGGGTCCGGAGGTCCCGGGACCACTCGGAAGGTGTGGGCTATAACACACAAAAATATGGGAATCGCGCGAAATTGTAGTTGTTTGGCCGAAAAACGCAAAATATAAGGAACGATCATGGCGGGGCGGATACTATGGTTCCTTAGGTCGTATTTGATTGCCCGGAAAACTTTTAGGCGATCGGGATCCGCGGATCTAGGGACCACTCAGAATGCGTGGGTATAGCACACGAAAATATGGGAATCGGGCGAAATTAAATGTCTTTTTCAGTAACATGCAAAAAATGTGGAAAGATCATGGCGGGGCGGATACTATGGTTCCTTAGGTCGTATTTGATAGTCCGGAAAAATTTTAGGTGATAGGGGTCCAGAGGTCCCGGGACCACTCGGAAGGCATGGGCTATAACACAAAAATATGGGAATCGCGCGGAATTCTAGTTGTCTGGCCGAAAAACGCAAAAAATGAGGAACGATCATGGCGGGGTGGTTACTATGGTTCCTTAGGTCATATTTGATGGCCCGGAAAAATATTAGGCGATAGGGGTCCGAAGGTCCCGGGACCACTCGGAAGGCGTGGGCTAAAACACACAAAAATATGGGAATCGCGCGAAATTCTAGTTGTTTGGCCGAAAAACGCAAAAAATGAGGAACGATCATGGCAGGGAGGATACTATGGTTCCTTAGGTCGTATTTGATAGTCCGGAAAATTTTTAGGCGATAGGGGTCAGGAGGTCCCAGGACCACTCGGAAGGCGTGGGCTATAACACACAAAAATATGGGAATCGCGCGGAATTCTACCCGTTTGGCCGAAAAACGTAAAAAAATAAGGAACGATCATGGCGGGGTGGTTACTATGGTTCCTTAGGTCGTATTTGATTGCCCGGAAAATTTTTAGGCGATCGGGGTTCGGGGTTCCCGGGACCCCTTGGAAGGCGTGGGCTAAAGCACAGAAAAATATGAAAATCGCGCGAAATTCTAGTTTTTTGGCTGAAAAATGCAAAAGACTAGGAACGATCATGGCGGGGCGGTGACTATGGTTCCTTAGGTCGTATTTGATAGTCCGGAAAAATTTTAGGCGATAGGGGTCCGGAGTTCCCAGGTTCACTTGGAAGGCGTGGGCTATAGGTCACGAAAATATGGGAATCGCGCAGAATTCTAGTTTTTTGGGTGAAAAACAGAAAAAACTAGGAACGATCATGGCTGGGCGGTGACTATGGTTCCTTAGGTCTTATTAGATAGTCCGGAAATATTTTAGGCGATAGGGGTCCGGAGACCCGGGACCACTCGAAGGCGTGGGCTATAACACACAAAAATATGGGATCGCGCGGAATTCTAGTTCTTTGGCCGAAAAACACTCGGAAGGCGTAAGCTATAGCACACTAAAATATGCAAATCGCGCGGAGTTCTAGTTTTTTGGCCAAAAAATGCAAAGCATTTGGAACGATCATGGTGGGGTGACTATGGTACTTTAGGTCATATTTGATAGTCCGAAAAACTTTTAGGCGATAGGGGTCCGGAGTTCCCGGGTTCACTTGGAAGGCGTGGGCTATAGGACACGAAAATATGGGAATCGCGCGGAATTCTAGTTTTTTGGCCGAAAAACAGAAAAAACTAGGAACGATCATGGCTGGGCGGTGACTATGGTTCCTTAGGTCTTATTTGATAGTCCGGAAAAATTTTAGGCGATAGGGGTCAGGAGGTCCCGGGACCACTCGGAAGGCGTGGACTATAACACACAAAAATATGGGAATCGCGCGGAATTCTAGTTGTTTGGACGAAAAATGCAAAAAATAAGGAACGATAATGGTGGGGTGGTTACTATGGTTCCTTAGGTCGTATTTGATGGCCCGGAAAATTTTTAGGCGATCGGGGTTCGGGGTTCCCGGGACCCCTTGGAAGGCGTGGGCTAAAGCACAAGAAAATATGGAAATCGCGCGAAATTCTAGTTTTTTGGCTGAAAAACGCAAAAGACTAGGAACGATCATGGCGGGGCGGTGACTATGGTTCCTTAGGTAGTATTTGATAGTCCGGAAATTTTTTTAGGCGATCCGGCTCCGGGGGGCCCGACCCACTCGGAAGGCGTGGGCTATAGCACACGAAAATATGGGAATCGCTCGGAATTCTAGTTGTTTGGCCGAAAAACGCAAAAAATAAGAAACGATCATGGCGGGGCGAATACTATGGTTCCTTAGGTCGTATTTGATTGCCCGGATAAATTTTAGGCGATCGGGGTCCGCGGCTCTTGGGACCACTCGGAATGCGTGGGTAATGCACACGAAAATATGCTAATCGGGCGAAATTCTTGGTCTTTTTCAGTAACATGCAAAAAATGTGGAAAGATCTTGGCAGGGCGGTGACTATGGTTCCTTTGGTCTTATTTGATAGTCCAAAAAAATGTTAGGCGATAGGGGTCCGGAGGTCCCGGGACCACTCGGAAGGCGTGGGCTATAACACACAAAAATATGGGAATTGCGCGGAATTCTAGTTGTTTGGCCGAAAAACGCAATAAATGAGGAACGAACATGGTAGGGTGGTGACTATGGTTCCTTAGGTCGTATTTGATGGCCCGGAAAATTTTAGGCGATCGGGGTCCACGGCTCCCGGGACCACTCGGAAGGCGTAAGCTATAGCACACTAAAATATGCAAATCGCGCGGAGTTCTAGTTTTTTGGCCGAAAAATGCAAAGCATTTGGAACGATCATGGTGGGGCGGTGACTATGGTACCTTAGGTTGTATTTGATAGTCCAGAAAAATTTTAGGCGATCGGGGTCCGTGGCTCCCCGGACCACTTGGAAGGCATGGGTATAGCACACGAAAATATGAGAATTGGGCGTAATTCTAGTTTTTTGGCCGAAAAATGCAAAAAATGAGAAACGATGATGGCGGGGCGGTTACTATGGTTCCTTAGGTCGTATTTGACGGCCCGGAAAAATTTTAGGCGATCGGGGTCCGGGGGTCCCGGAACTACTTGGAAGGGTGGGCAATAGCACACAAAAACATTGTAATCGGGCGGAATTCTAGTTTTTTGGCCGAAAAACGCAACAAATGAGGAATGATCATGGCTGGGCGGTGACTATGGTTCCTTAGATCGTATTTGATAGTCCGGAAAAATTTTAGGCGATAGGGGTCCGGAGGTCCCGGGACCACTCGGAAGGTGTGGGCTATAACACACAAAAATATGGGAATCGCGCGGAATTCTAGTTGTTTGGCCGAAAAATGCAAAAAATAAAGAACGATCATGGCGGGGCGGATACTATGGTTCCTTAGGTCGTATTTGATTGCCTGGAAAACTTTTAGGCGATCGGGGTCCGCGGCTCTTGGGACCACTCGGAATGCGTGGGTATAGCACACGAAAATATGGGAATTGGGCGAAATTCTAGGTCTTTTTCAGTAACATGCAAAAAATGTGGAAAGATCTTGACAGGGCGGTGACTATGGTTCCTTTGGTCTTATTTGATAGTCCGGAAAAATATTAGGCGATAGGGGTCCGGAGGTCCCGGGACCACTCGGAAGGCGTGGGCTATAACACACAAAAATATGGGAATCGCGCGGAATTCTAGTTGTTTGGCCGAAAAACGCAAAAAATGAGGAACGATCATGGCGGGGAGGATACTATGGTTCCTTAGGTCGTATTTGATAGTCCGGAAAAATTTTAGGCGATAGGGGTCAGGAGGTCCTGGGACCACTCGGAAGGCGTGGGCTATAACACACAAAAATATGGGAATCGCGCGGAATTCTACCTGTTTTGCCGAAAAACGTAAAAAATGAGGAACGATCATGGCGGGGTGGTTACTATGGTTCCTTAGGTCGTATTTGATGGCCCGGAAAAGTTTTAGGCGATCGGGGTTCGGGGTTCCCGAGACCCCTTGGAAGGCGTGGGCTAAAGCACACAAAAATATGGAAATCGTGCGAAATTCTAGTTTTTTGGCTGAAAAATGCAAAAGACTAGGAACGATCATGGCGGGGCGGTGACTATGGTTCCTTAGGTCTTATTTGATAGTCCGGAAAAATTTTAGGCGATAGGGATCAGGAGGTCCCGGGACCACTCGGAAGGCGTGGACTATAACACACAAAAATATGGGAATCGCGCGGAATTCTAGTTGTTTGGACGAAAAATGCAAAAAATAAGGAACGATAATGGTGGGGTGGTTACTATGGTTCCTTAGGTCGTATTTGATGGCCCGGAAAATTTTTAGGCGATCGGGGTTCGGGGTTCCCGGGACCCCTTGGAAGGCGTGGGCTAAAGCACAAGAAAATATGGAAATCGCGCGGAATTCTAGTTTTTTGGCTGAAAAACGCAAAAGCCTAGGAACGATCATGGCGGGGCGGTGACTATGGTTCCTTAGGTAGTATTTGATAGTCCGGAAATTTTTTTAGGCGATCCGGCTCCGGGGGGCCCGACCCACTCGGAAGGCATTGGCTATACCACACGAAAATATGGGAATCGCTCGGAATTCTAGTTGTTTGGCCGAAAAACGCAAAAAATAAGAAACGATCATGGCAGGGCGAATACTATGGTTCCTTAGGTTGTATTTGATTGCCCGGATAACTTTTAGGCGATCGGGGTCCGCGGCACTTGGGACCACTCGGAATGCGTGGGTATTGCACACGAAAATATGCTAATCGGGCGAAATTCTTGGTCTTTTTCAGTAACATGCAAAAAATGTGGAATGATCTTGGCAGGGCGGTGACTATGGTTCCTTTGGTCTTATTTGATAGTCCAAAAAAATGTTAGGCGATAGGGGTCCGGAGGTCCCGGGACCACTCGGAAGGCGTGGGCTATAACACACAAAAATATGGGAATTGCGCGGAATTCTAGTTGTTTGGCCGAAAAACGCAATAAATGAGGAATGAACATGGCAGGGTGGTGACTATGGTTCCTTAGGTCGTATTTGATGGCCCGAAAAATTTTAGGCGATCGGGGTCCACGGCTCCCGGGACCACTCGGAAGGCGTAAGCTATAACACACTAAAATATGCAAATCGCGCGGAGTTCTAGTTTTTTGGCCGAAAAATGCAAAGCATTTGGAACGATCATGGTGGGGCGGTGACTATGGTACCTTAGGTTGTATTTGATAGTCCGGAAAAATTTTAGGCGATCGGGGTCCGTGGCTCCCCGGACCACTTGGAAGGCGTGGGTATAGCACACGAAAATATGAGAATTAGGCGTAATTCTAGTTTTTTGGCCGAAAAATGCAAAAAATGAGAAACGATGATGGCGGGGCGGTTACTATGGTTCCTTAGGTCGTATTTGACGGCCCGGAAAAATTTTAGGCGATCGAGGTCCGGGGGTCCCGGAACTACTTGGAAGGGTGGGCAATAGCACACAAAAACATTGTAATCGGGCGGAATTCTAGTTTTTTGGCCGAAAAACGCAACAAATGAGGAATGATCATGGCTGGGCGGTGACTATGGTTCCTTAGATCGTATTTGATAGTCCGGAAAAATTTTAGGTGATAGGGGTCCGGAGGTCCCGGGACCACTCGGAAGGTGTGGGCTATAACACACAAAAATATGGGAATCGCGCGGAATTCTAGTTGTTTGGACGAAAAATGCAATAAATAAGGAACGATAATGGTGGGGTGGTTACTATGGTTCCTTAGGTCTTATTTGATGGCCCGGAAAATTTTTAGGCGATCGGGGTGCGGGGTTCCCGGGACCCCTTGGAAGGCGTGGGCTAAAGCACAAGAAAATATGGAAATCGCGCGGAATTCTAGTTTTTTGGCTGAAAAACACAAAAGACTAGGAACGATCATGGCGGGGCGGTGACTATGGTTCCTTAGGTCGTATTTGATAGTCCGAAAATTTTTTTAGGCGATCCGGCTCCGGGGGGCCCGACCCACTCGAAAGGCGTGGGCTATAGCACACGAAAATATGGGAATCGCTCGGAATTCTAGTTGTTTGGCCGAAAAATGCAAAAAATAAGGAACGATCTTGGCGGGGCGGATACTATGGTTCCTTAAGTCGTATTTGATTGCCCGGAAAAATTTAAGGCGATCGGGGTCCGCGGCTCTTGGGACCACTCGGAATGCGTGGGTATAGCACACGAAAATATGCTAATCGGGCGAAATTCTAGGTCTTTTTCAGTAACATGCAAAAAATGTGGAAAGATCATGGCAGGGCGGTGACTATGGTTCCTTTGGTCTTATTTGATAGTCCAAAAAAATGTTAGGCGATAGGGGTCCGGAGGTCCCGGGACCACTCGGAAGGCGTGGGCTATAACACACAAAAATATGGGAATTGCGCGGAATTCTAGTTGTTTGGCCGAAAAACGCAATAAATGAGGAATGAACATGGCAGGATGGTGACTATGGTTCCTTAGGTCGTATTTGATGGCCCGGAAAATTTTTAGGCGATCGGGGTCCGCGGCTCTTGGGACTCGGAATGCGTGGGTATAGCACACGAAAATATGGGAATCGGGCGAAATTCTAGAAATTTTTTAGTAACATGCAAAAAATTTGGAAAGATCTTGGCAGGGCGGTGACTATGGTTCCTTTGGTCTTATTTGATAGTCCGGAAAAATATTAGGCGATAGGGGTCCGGAGGTCCCGGGACCACTCGAAGGCGTGGGTTATAACACACAAAAATATGGGAATCGCGCGAATCTCTAGTTGTTTAGTCGAAAAATGCAAAAAATGAGGAACGATCAAGGCGGGGCGGATACTATGGTTCCTTAGGTCGTATTTGATGTCCCAAAAAATTTTAGGCGATCGGGGTCCACGGCTCTCGGGACCACTCGGAAGGCGTAAGCTATAGCACACGAAAATATGCAAATCGCGTGGAGTTCTAGTTTTTTGGCCGAAAAATGCAAAGCATTTGGAACGATCATGGTGAGATAGTGACTATGGTGTGGGCTATAACAAAAATATTGTAATCGGGCGGAAATCTAGTGTTTTGGCCGAAAAACGCAATAAATGAGGAATGATCATGGCTGGGCGGTGACTATGGTTCCTTAGGTCGTATTTGATAGTCCGGAAAAATTTTAGGAGATAGGGGTCCGGAGTTCCCGGGTTCACTTGGAAGGCGTGGGGTATAGGACACGAAAATATGGGAATCACGCGGAATTCTAGTTTTTTGGCCGAAAAACAGAAAAAACTAGGAACGATCATGGCTGGGCGGTGACTATGGTTCCTTAGGTCTTATTTGATAGTCCAGAAAAATTTTAGGCGATAGGGGTCCGGAGACCCGGGACCACTCGGAAGGCGTGGGCTATAACACACAAAAATATGGGATCACGCGAAATTCTAGTTGTTTGGCCGAAAAACACAAAAAATGAGGAACGATCATGGCGGTGCGAATACTATGGTTCCTTAGGTCGTATTTGATTGTCCGGAAAATTTTTAGGCGATAGGGGTCCGGAGGTCCCGGGACCACTCGGAAGGTGTGGGCTATAACACACAAAAATATGGGAATCGCGCGAAATTCTAGTTGTTTGGCCGAAAAACGCAAAAAATAAGGAACGATCTTGGCGGGGCGGATACTATGGTTCCTTAAGTCGTATTTGATTGCCCGGAAAAATTTAAGGCGATCAGGGTCCGCGGCTCTTGGGACCACTCGGAATGCGTGGGTATAGCACACGAAAATATGCTAATCGGGCAAAATTCTAGGTCTTTTTCAGTAACTTGCAAAAAATGTGGAAAGATCTTTGCAGGGCGGTGACTATGGTTCCTTTGGTCTTATTTGATAGTCCAAAAAAATGTTAGGCGATAGGGGTCCGGAGGTCCCGGGACCACTCGGAAGGCGTGGGCTATAACACACAAAAATATGGGAATTGCGCGGAATTCTAGTTGTTTGGCCGAAAAATGCAATAAATGAGGAATGAACATGGCAGGGTGGTGACTATGGTTCCTTAGGTCATATTTGATGGCCCAGAAAATTTTAGGCGATCGGGGTCCACGGCTCCCGGGACCACTCGGAAGGCGTAAGCTATAGCACACTAAAATATGCAAATCGCGCGGAGTTCTAGTTTTTTGGCCGAAAAATGCAAAGCATTTGGAACGATCATGGTGGGGCGGTGACTATGGTACCTTAGGTCGTATTTGATAGTCCGGAAAAATTTTAGGCGATCGGGGTCCGCGGCTCCCCGGACCACTTGGAAGGCGTGGGTTTAGCACACGAAAATATGGGAATTGGGCGTAATTCTAGTTTTTTGGCCGAAAAATGCAAAAAATGAGAAACGATGATGGCGGGGCGGTTACTATGGTTCCTTAGGTCGTATTTGACGGCCCGGAAAAATTTTAGGCGATCGGGGTCCGGGGGTCCCGGAACTACTTGGAAGGGTGGGCAATAGCACACAAAAACATTGTAATCGGGCGAAATTCTAGTTGTTTGGCCGAAAAACACAAAATATGAGGAACGATCATGGCGGGGCGGATACTATAGTTCCTTAGGTCATATTTGATTGTCCGGAAAAATTTTAGGCGATAGGGGTCTGGAGGTCCCGGGACCACTCGGAAGGTGTGGGCTATAACACACAAAAATATGGGAATTGCGCGGAATTCTAGTTGTTTGGCCGAAAAACGCAAAAAATAAGGAACAATCATGGCGGGGCGGATACTATGGTTCCTTAGGTCGTATTTGATTGCCCGGAAAATTTTTAGGCGATCGGGGTCCGCGGCTCTTGGGACTCGGAATGCGTGGGTATAGCACACGAAAATATGGGAATCGGGCGAAATTCTAGAACTTTTTTAGTAACATGCAAAAAATTTGGAAAGATCTTGGCAGGGTGGTGACTATGGTTCCTTTGGTCTTATTTGATAGTCCGGAAAAATATTAGGCGATAGGGGTCTGGAGGTCCCGGGACCACTCGAAGGCGTGGGCTATAACACACAAAAATATGGGAATCGCGCGGAATTCTAGTTGTTTAGTCGAAAAATGCAAAAAATGAGGAACGATCAAGGCGGGGCGGATACTATGGTTCCTTAGGTCGTATTTGATAGTCCGGAAAAATTTTAGGTGATAGGGGTCAGGAGGTCCCGGGACCACTCGGAAGGCGTGGGCTATAACACACAAAAATATGGGAATCTCGCGGAATTCTAGTTGTTTGGCCGAAAAACGCAAAAAATGAGGAACGATCATGGCGGGGTGGTTAATATGGTTCCTTAGGTCGTATTTTATGGCCCGGAAAATTTTTAGGCGATCGGGGTTCGGGGTTCCCGGGACCCCTTGGAAGGCGTGGGCTAAAGCACACGAAAATATGGAAATCGCGCGAAATTCTAGTTTTTTGGCTGAAAAACGCAAAAGACTAGGAACGATCATGGCGGGGAGGTGACTATGGTTCC
This sequence comes from Nicotiana tabacum, assembly GCF_000715075.1. Lineage (NCBI taxonomy): Eukaryota > Viridiplantae > Streptophyta > Magnoliopsida > Solanales > Solanaceae > Nicotiana > Nicotiana tabacum. The sequence goes on from NW_027438310.1 coordinate 187,975, forward strand.
TTATGTCGTATTTGATAGTCCGGAAAATTTTTAGGCGATCCGGCTCCGGGGGGCCCGACCTACTCGGAAGGCGTGGGCGATATCACACAAAAATATGGGAATCGTGCGTAATTCTAGTTATTTGGCCAAAAAATGCAAAAAATGAGGAACGATCATGGCGAGGCGATGACTATGGTTCTTAGGTCTTAATTGATGGCCCGAAAATTTTTTAGGCGATCCGAGACCTTCGGCCCAGCCCACTCGGAAGGCGTGGGCAATAGCACACAAAAATATGGTAATCGAGCGGAATTCTAGTTTTTTGGCCGAAAAACGCAATAAATGAGGAACGATCATGACGGGGCGGTGACTATGGTTCCTTAGGTCATATTTGATGGCCCGGAAAATTTTAGGCGATCGGGGTCCACGGCTCCCGGGACCCCTCGGAAAGCGTAAGCTATATAGCACACTAAAATATGCAAATCGCGCGGAGTTCTAGTTTTTTGGCCGAAAAATGCAAAGCATTTGGAACGATCATGGTAGGGCGGTGACTATGGTACCTTAGGTCGCATTTGATAGTCCGGAAAAATTTTAGGCGATCGGGGTCCGCGGCTCCCCGGACCACTTGGAAGGCGTGGGTATAGCACACGAAAATATGGGAATCGGGCGTAATTCTAGTTTTTTTGCCGAAAAATGCAAGAAATGAGAAACGATGATGGCGGGGCGGTTACTATGGTTCCTTAGGTCATATTTAACGGCCCAGAAAAATTTTAGGCGATCGGGGTCCAGGGGTCCCGGAACCACTTGGAAGGGTGGGCAATAGCACACAAAAACATTGTAATCGGGCGGAATTCTAGTTTTTTGGCCGAAAAACGCAATAAATGAGGAATGATCATGGCTGGGCGGTGACTATGGTTCCTTAGGTCGTATTTGATAGTCCGGAAAAATTTTAGGCGATAGGGGTCCGGAATTCCCGGGTTCACTTGGAAGGCGTGGGCTATAGGACACAAAAATATGGGAATCGCGCGGAATTCTAGTTTTTTGGCCGAAAAACAGAAAAAACTAGGAACGATCATGGCTGGGCGGTGACTATGGTTCCTTAGGTCTTATTTGATACTCCGAAAAAATTTTAGGCGATAGGGGTTTGGAGACCCGGGACTACTCGGAAGACGTGGGCTATAACACATAAAAATATGGGATCGCGCGGAATTCTAGTTGTTTGGCCGAAAAACACAAAAAATGAGGAACGATCATGGTGGGGTGGTTACTATGGTTCCTTAGGTCATATTTGATGGCCCGGAAAAATTTTAGGCGATCGGGGTCCGCGGCTCCCCGGACCACTTGGAAGGCGTGGGTATAGAACACGAAAATATGGGAATCGGGCGTAATTCTAGTTTTTTGGCTGAAAAATGCAAAAAGTGAGAAACGATGATGGCGGGGCGGTTACTATGGTTCCTTAGGTCGTATTTGATGGCCCAAAAATTTTTTAGGCGATCGGGGTCCAGGGGTCCCGGAACCACTTGGCAGGGTGGGCTATGCACACAAAAACATTGTAATCGGGCGGAATTCTAGTTTTTTGGCCGAAAAACGCAACAAATGAGGAATGATCATGGCTGGGCGGTGACTATGGTTCCTTAGGTCGTATTTGATAGTCCGGAAAAATTTTAGGCGATAGGGGTCCGGAGTTCCCGGGTTCATTTGGAAGGCGTGGGCTATAGGACATGAAAATATGAGAATCGCGCGGAATTTTAGTTTTTTGGCCGAAAAACAGAAAAAACTAGGAACGATCATGGCTGGGCGGTGACTATGGTTCGTTAGGTCTTATTTGATAGTCCGGAAAAATTTTAGGCGATTGGGTTCCGGAGACCCGGGACCACTCGGAAGGCGTAGGCTATAATACACAAAAATATGGGATCGTGCGGAATTCTAGTTGTTTGGCATAAAAACACAGAAAATGAGGAACGATCATGGCGGGGCGGATACTATGGTTCCTTAGGTCGTATTTGATAGTCCAGAAAAATTTTAGGCGATAGGGGTCCGGAGGTCCCGGGACCACTCGGAAGGTGTGGGCTATAACACACAAAAATATGGGAATCGCGCGGAATTCTAGTTGTTTGGCCGAAAAATGCAAAAAATAAGGAACGATCATGGCGGGGTGGTTACTATGGTTCCTTAGGTCGTATTTGATGTCCCGGAATAATTTTAGGCGATCGGGGTCCGCGGCTCTTGGGACCACTCGGAATTACTGGGTATAGCACACGAAAATATGGGAATCGGGCGAAATTCTAGGTCTTTTTCAGTAACATGCAACAAATGTGGAAAGATCTTGACAGGGCGGTGACTATGGTTCCTTTGGTCTTATTTGATAGTCCGGAAAAATATTAGGTGATAGGGGTCTGGAGGTCCCGGGACCACTCGGAAGGCGTGGGCTACAACACACAAAAATATGGGAATCGCGCGGAATTCTAGTTGTTTGGCCGAAAAACGCAAAAAATGAGGAACGATCATGGCGGGGCGGATACTATGGTTCCTTAGGTCGTATTTGATAGTCCGGAAAAATTTTAGGCGATAGGGGTCAGGAGGTCCCGGGACCACTCGGAAGGCATGGGCTATAACACACAAAAATATGGGAATCGCGCGGAATTCTAGTAGTTTGGCCGAAAAATGCAAAAAATGAGGAACGATCATGGCGGGGTGGTTACTATGGTTCCTTAGGTCATATTTGATGGCCCGAAAATTTTTTAGGCGATCGGGGTTCGGGGTTCCCGGGACCCCTTGGAAGGCGTGGGCTAAAGCACACGAAAATATGGAAATCGCGCGAAATTCTAGTTTTTTGGCTGAAAAACGCAAAAGACTAGGAACGATAATGGCGAGGCGGTGACTATGGTTCCTTAGGTCGTATTTGATAGTCCGGAAAATTATTAGGCGATCTGGCTCCGGGGGGCCCGACCCACTCGGATGGCGTGGGCGATAGCACACAAAAAAATGGGAATCAGGCGGAATTCTAGTTCTTTGGCGTAAAAATGCAAAAAATGAGGAACGATCATGGCGAGGCGGTGACTATGGTTCCTTAGGTCTTAATTGATGGCCCGAAAATTTTTTAGGCGATCCGAGACCGGTGGCTTGGCCCACTCGGAAGGCGTGGGCAATAGCACACAAAAATATGGTAATCGAGCGGAATTCTAGTTTTTTGGCCGAAAAACGCAATAAATGAGGAACGATCATGACGGGGCGGTGACTATGGTTCCTTAGGTCATATTTGATGGCCCGAAAAATTTTAGGCGATTGGGGTCCACGGATCCCGGGACCACTCGGAAAGCGTAAGCTATATAGCACACTAAAATATGCAAATCGCGCGGAGTTCTAGTTTTTTGGCCGAAAAATGCAAAGCATTTGGAACGATCATGGTGGGGCGGTGACTATGGTACCTTAGGTCGTATTTGATAGTCCGGAAAATTTTTAGGCGATCGGGGTCCGCGGCTCCCCGGACCACTTGGAAGGCGTGGGTATAGCACACGAAAAAAAGGGAATCGGGCGGAATTCTAGTTGTTTGGCCGAAAAATGCAAAAAATGAGGAATGATCATGGCGGGGCGGATACTATGGTTCCTTAGGTCGTATTTGATAGTCCAGAAAAATTTTAGGCGATAGGGGTCAGGAGGTCCCGGGACCACTCGGAAGGCGTGGGATATAACACACAAAAATATGGGAATCGCGCGGAATTCTAGTTGTTTGGCCGAAAAACGCAAAAAATGAAGAACCATCATGGCGGGGCAGATACTATGGTTCCTTAGGTCGTATTTGATAGTCCGGAAAAATTTTAGGCGATAGGGGTCAGGAGGTCCCGGGACCACTCGGAAGGCGTGGGCTATAACACACAAAAATATGGGAATCGCGCGGAATTCTAGTTGTTTGGCCAAGAAATGCAAAAAATGAGGAACGATCATGGCGGGGTGGTTACTATGGTTCCTTAGGTCGTATTTGATGGACCGGAAAAATTTTAGGCGATAGGGGTCCGCAGCTCTTGGGACCACTCGGAATGCGTGGGTATAGCACACGAAAATATGGGAATCAGGCGAAATTCTAGGTCTTTTTCAGTAACATGCAAAAAATGTGGAAATATCTTGACAGGGCGGTGACTATGGTTCCTTTGGTCTTATTTGATAGTCCGGAAAAATATTAGGCGATAGGGGTCCGGAGGTCCCGGGACCACTCGGAAGGCGTGGGCTATAACACACAAAAATATGTGAATCGCGCGGAATTCTAGTTGTCTGGCCGAAAAACGCAAAAAATGAGGAACGATCATGTCGGGGTGGTTACTATGGTTCCTTAGGTCGTATTTGATGGCCCGGAAAATTTTTGGGCGATCGGGGTTCGGGGTTCTCGGGACCCCTTGGAAGACGTGGGCTAAAGCACACGAAAATATGGAAATCGCGCGAAATTCCAGTTTTTTGGCTGAAAAACGCAAAAGACTAGGAATGATCATGGCGGGGCGGTGACTATGGTTCCTTAGGTTGTATTTTATAGTCCGAAAAATTTTTAGGCGATCTGGCTCCGGGGGGCCCGACCCACTCGGAAGGCGTGGGAGATAGCACACAAAAAAATGGGAATCGGGCGGAATTCTAGTTCTTTGGCCAAAAAATGCAAAAAAAGAGTTATATCCCACGCCTTCCGAGTGGTCCCGGGTCTCCGGACCCCTTTCGCCTAAAATTTTTCCGGACTATCAAATAAGACCCAAGGAACCATAGTCACCGCCCAGCCATGATCGTTCCTAGTTTTTTCCGTTTTTCGGCCAAACAACTAGAGTTCCACGCGATTGCCATATTTTTGTGTGTTATAGCCCACACCTTCCGAGTGGTCCCGGGACCTCCTGACCCCTATCACCAAAAATTTTTCCGGACTATCAAATAAGACCAAAGGAACCATAGTCACCTCCCAGCCATGATCATTCCTCATTTGTTGCGTTTTTCGGCCAAAAAACTAGAATTCCGCCCGATTACAATATTTTTGTGTGCTATTGCCCACCCTTCCAAGTGGTTCCGGGATCCCCGGACCCTGATCGCCTAAAATTTTTCCGGGTCGTCAAATACGACCTAAGGAACCATAGTAACTGCCCCGCCATCATCGTTTCTCATTTTTTGCATTTTTCGGCCAAAAAACTAGAATTACGCCCGATTCCCATATTTTCGTGTGCTATACCCACGCCTTCCAAGTGTTCCGGGGAGCCGCGGACCCCGATCGCCTAATATTTTTCGGGACTATCAAATACGACCTAAGGTACCATATTCACCGCCCCACCATGATCGTTCCAAATGCTTTGAATTGTTCGGCCAAAAAACTAGAACTCCGCGCGATTTGCATATTTTCGTGTACTATAGCTTACGCCTTCCGAGTGGTCCTGGGTGCCGGGGACCCCGATCGCCTAAAATTTTCCGGGCCATCAAATACGACCTAAGGAACCATAGTCACCGCCCCGCCATGATCGTTCCTCATTTATTGCATTTTTCAGCCAAAAAATAGAATTCCGCTCGATTACCATATATTTGTGTGCTATTGCCCACGCCTTCCGAGTGGGCCGGGCCGCCGGAATCGGATCGCCTAAAACGTTTTTGTGCCATCAATTAGGACCTAACGAACCATAGTCACTGCCTCGCCATGATCGTTCCTCATTTTTTGCATTTTTTGGCCAAAGAACTAGAATTCCGCCCGATTCCCATATTTTTGTGTGCTATCTCCCACGCCTTCCGAGTGGGTCGGGTCCCCCGGATCGCCTAAAAATTTTCCGGACTATCAAATACAACCTAAGGAACCATAGTCACCGCTCCGCCATGATCGTTCCTAGTCTTTTGTATTTTTCAGCCAAAAAACTAGAATTCTGCGCGATTCCCATATTTTTGTGTGTTATAGCCCACGCCTTCCAAGGGGTCCCGGGAACCCCGAACCCCGATCGCCTAAAAATTTTCCGGGCCATCAAATACAACCTAAGGAACCATAGTAACCACCCCGCCATGATCGTTCCTCATTTTTTGCGTTTTTCGGCGAAATAAGTAGAATTCCGCGCGATCCCATATTTTTGTGTGTTATAGCCCACGCCTTCCGAGTGGTCCCGGGTCTCCGGACCCCTATCGCCTAAAATTTTTCTTGACTATCAAATAAGACCTAAGTAACCATAGTCACCGCCCAGCCATGATCGTTTCTCATTTTTTGCATTTTTCAGCCAAAAAACTAGAATTACGCCCGATTCCCATATTTTCGTGTGCTATACCCACGCCTTCCAAGTGGTCCGGGGAGCCGCGGACCCCGATCGCCTAAAATTTTTCCGGACTATCAAATACGACCTAAGGTACCATAGTCACCACCCCACCATGATCGTTCCAAATGCTTTGCATTTTTTGGCCGAAAAACTAGAACTCCGCGCGATTTGCTTATTTTCGTGTGCTATAGCTTACGCCTTCCGAGTGGTCCCGGGAGCCGTGGACCCCGATCACCTAAAATTTTCCGGGCCATAAAATATGACCTAAGGAACCATAGTCACCGCCCCGCCATGATCGTTCCTCATTTATCGCATTTTTCGGCCAAAAAACTAGAATTTCGCTCGATTACCATATTTTTGTGTGCTATTGCCCACGCCTTCCGAGTGGGCCGGGCCGACGGACTCAGATCGCCTAAAAAATTTTCGGGCCATCAATTAGGACCTAAGGAACCATAGTCACCGCCTTGCCATGATCGTTCCTCATTTTTTGCATTTTTTGGCCAAAAAACTAGAATTTCGCCCGATTCCCATATTTTTGTGTGCTATCGCCCACGCCTTCCGAGTGGGTCGGGCCCCCTGAGCCGGATCGCCTAAAAATTTTCCGGACTATCAAATACGACCTAAGGAACCATAGTCACCTCCCCGCCATGATCGTTCCTAGTCTTTAGCGTTTTTCAGCCAAAAAACTAGAATTCTGCGCGATTTCCATATTTTCGTGTGCTTTAGCCCACGCCTTCCAATGGGTCCCTTGAACCCCGAACCCCGATCGCCTAAAAAATTTTCGGGCCATCAAATACGACCTAAGGAACCATAGTAACAACCCCGCCATGATCGTTCCTCATTTTTTGCATTTTTCGGCCAAACAACTAGAATTCCGCGCGATTCCCATATTTTTGTGTGTTATAGCCCACGCCTTCCTAGTCGTCCCGGGACCTCCGGGACCTCCGTACCCCTATCGCCTCATATTTTTCCGGACTATCAAATAAGACCAAAGGAACCATAGTCACCGCCCAGCCATGATCATTCCTCATCTGTTGCGTTTTTTGTTCAAAAAACTAGAATTCCGCCCGATTACAATTTTTTTTTGTGCTATTGCCCACCCTTCCAAGTGGTTCCGGGACCCCCGGACCCCGATCGCCTAAAATTTTTCCGGGCCATCAAATACGACCTAAGGAACCATAGTAACCGCCCCGCCATCATCGTTCCTCATTTTTTGCATTTTTCGGCCAAAAAACTAGAATTACGCCCGATTCCCATATTTTCGTGTGCTTTAGCCCACGCCTTCCGAGTGGTCCCGGGACCTCCTGACCCCTATCACCTAAAATTTTTCCGGACTATCAAATAAGACCAAAGGAACCATAGTCACCGCCCAGCCATGATCATTCCTCATTTGTTGCGGTTTTTGGCAAAAAAACTAGAATTCTGCCCGATTACAATATTTTTGTGTGCTATTGCCCACCTTTCCAAGTGGTTCCGTGACCCCCGGACCCCGATCGCCTAAAATTTTTCCGGGCCGTCAAATACGACCTAAGGAACCATAGTAACCGCCCCGCCATCATCGTTTCTCATTTTTTGCATTTTTCGGCCAAAAAACTAGAATTACGCCCGATTCCCATATTTTCGTGTGCTATACCCACGCCTTCCAAGTGGTCCGGGGAGCCGCGGACCCCGATCGCCTAAAATTTTTCCGGACTATCAAATACGACCTAAGGTACCATAGTCACCGCCCCACCATGATCGTTCCAAATGCTTTGCATTTTTCGGCCAATAAACTAGAACTCCGCGCGATTTGCTTATTTTCGTGTGCTATAGCTTACGCCTTCCGAGTGGTCCCGGGAGCCGTGGACCCCGATCGCCTAAAATTTTCTGGGCCATAAAATATGACCTAAGGAACCATAGTCACTGCCCCGCCATGATCGTTCCTCATTTATTGCGTTTTTCGGCCAAAAAACTAGAATTCCGCTCGATTACCATATTTTTGTGTGCTATTGCCCACGCTTTCCGAGTGGGCCGGGCCGCCGGACTCAGATCGCCTAAAAAATTTTCGGGCCATCAATTAGGACCTAAGGAACCATAGTCACCGCCTCGCCATGATCGTTCCTCATTTTTTGCATTTTTTGGCCAAAAAACTAGAATTTCGCCCGATTCCCATATTTTTCTGTGCTATCGCCCACGCCTTCCGAGTGGGTCGGGCCCCCCTGAGCCGGATCGCCTAAAAATTTTCCGGACTATCAAATACGACCTAAGGAACCATAGTCACCTCCCCGCCATGATCGTTCCTAGTCTTTTGCATTTTTCAGCCAAAAGACTAGAATTTCGCGCGATTTCCATATTTTCGTGTGCTTTAGCCCACGCCTTCCAAGGGGTCCCGGGAACCCCGAACCCCGATCGCCTAAAAATTTTCCGGGTCATCAAATACGACCTAAGGAACCATAGTAACCACCCCACCATGATCGTTCCTCATTTTTTGCGTTTTTCCTCCAAACAACTAGAATTACGCGTGATCCCATATTTTTGTGTGTTATAGCCCATGCCTTCCGAGTGGTCCCGGGTCTCCGGACCCCTATCGCCTAAAATTTTTTTGGACTATCAAATACGACCTAAGGAACCATAGTATCCGCCCCGCCATGGTCGTTCCTAGTTTTTTCCGTTTTTCGGCCAACAAACTAGAATTTCGCGCGATTCCCATATTTTTGTGTGTTATAGCCCACGCCTTCCGAGTGGTCCCGGGACCTCCTGACCCCTATCGCCTAAAATTTTTCCGGACAATCAAATAAGACCAAAGGAACCATAGTCACCACCCAGCCATGATCATTCCTCATTTGTTGTGGTTTTCGGCCAAAAAACTAGAATTCTGCCTGATTACTATATTTTTGTGTGCTATTGCCCACCCTTCCAAGTGGTTCCGGGACCCCCGGACCCCGATCGCCTAAAATTTTTTCGGGTCATCAAATACTACCTAAGGAACCATAGTAACCGCCCCGCAATCATCGTTTCTCATTTTTTGCATTTTTCGGCCAAAAAACTAGAATTACGCAAGATTCCCATATTTTCGTGTGCTATACCCACGCCTTCCAAGTGTTCCGGGGAGCCGCGGACCCCGATCGCCTAAAAATTTTTCCGGACTATCAAATACGACCTAAGGTACCATATTCACCACCCCACCATGATCGTTCCAAATGCTTTGAATTTTTCGGCCAAAAAACTAGAACTCTGCGCGATTTGCATATTTTCGTGTGCTATAGCTTACGCCTTCCGAGTGGTCCTGGGTGCCGTGGACCCCAATCGCCTAAAATTTTCCGGGCCATCAAATACGACCTAAGGAACCATAGTCACCGCCTCGCCATGATCGTTCCTCATTTATTGCATTTTTCAGCCAAAAAATAGAATTCCGCTCGATTACCATATTTTTTGTGTGCTATTGCCCACGCCTTCCGAGTGGGTCGGGCCGCCGGAATCGGATCGCCTAAAACGTTTTTGTGCCATCAATTAGGACCTAAGGAACCATAGTCACCGCCTCGCCATGATCGTTCCTCATTTTTTGCATTTTTTGGCCAAAAAACTAGAATTCCGCCCGATTCCCATATTTTTGTGTGCTATCGCCCACGCCTTCCGAGTGGTCCCGGGACCTCCTGACCCCTATCGCCTAAAATTTTTCCGGACTATCAAATAAGACCAAAGGAACCATAGTCACCGCCCAGCCATGATCATTCCTCATTTGTTGCGGTTTTTGGCCAAAAAACTAGAATTCTGCCCGATTACAATATTTTTGTGTGCTATTGCCCACCCTTCCAAGTGGTTCCGTGACCCCCGGACCCCGATCGCCTAAAATTTTTCCGGGTCGTCAAATACGACCTAAGGAACCATAGTAACCGCCCCGCCATCATCGTTTCTCATTTTTTGCATTTTTCGGCCAAAAAACTAGAATTACGCCCGATTCCCATATTTTCGTGTGCTATACCCACGCCTTCCTAGTGATCCGGGGAGCCGCGGACCCCGATCGCCTAAAATTTTTCCGGACTATCAAATACGACCTAAGGTACCATATTCACCGCCCCACCATGATCGTTCCAAATGCTTTGCATTTTTCGGCGAAAAAACTAGAACTCCGCGCGATTTGCATATTTTCGTGTGCTATAGCTTACGCCTTCCGAGTGGTCCCGGGTGCCGTGGACCCCGATCGCCTAAAATTTTCCGGGCCATCAAATACGACCTAAGGAACCATAGTCACCGCACTGCCATGATCGTTCCTCATTTATTGCGTTTTTCAGCCAAAAAATAGAATTCCGCTCGATTACCATATATTTGTGTGCTATTTGCCCACGCCTTCCGAGTGGGCCGGGCCGCCGGAATCGGATCTCCTAAAACGTTTTTGTGCCATCAATTAGGACCTAAGGAACCATAGTCACCGCCTCGCCATGATCGTTCCTTATTTTTTGCATTTTTTGGCCAAAAAACTAGAATTCCGCCCGATTCCCATATTTTTGTGTGCTATCGCCCACGCCTTCCGAGTGGGTCGGGTCCCGCGGATCGCCTAAAAATTTTTCGGACTATCAAATATGACCTAAGGAACCATAGTCACCGCCCCGCCATGATTGTTCCTAGTCTTTTGCTTTTTTCAGCCAAAAAACTAGAATTCCGTGCGATTCCCATATTTTTGTGTGCTATAGCCCACGCCTTCCAAGGGGTCCCGGGAACCCCGAACCCTGATCGCCTAAAAATTTTCCGGGCCATCAAATACGACCTAAGGAACCATAGTAACCACCCCGCCATGATCGTTCCTCAGTTTTTGCGTTTTTCGGCCAAACATGTAGAATTCCGCGCGATCCCATACTTTTGTGTGTTATAGCCCACGCCTTCCGAGTGGTCCCGGGTCTCCGGACCCCTATCGCCTAAATTTTTTCCGGACTATCAAATAAGACCTAAGGAACCATAGTCACCGCCCAACCATGATCGTTTCTCATTTTTTGCATTTTTCGGCCAACAAACTAGAATTACGCCCGATTCCCATATTTTCGTGTGCTATACCCACGCCTTCCAAGTGGTCCGGGGAGCCGCGGACCCCGATCGCCTAAAATTTTTCCGGACTATCAAATACGACCTAAGGTACCATAGTCACCGCCCCACCATGATCGTTCCAAATGCTTTGCATTTTTCGGCCAAAAAACTAGAACTCCGCGCGATTTGCATATTTTCGTGTGCCATAGCTTACGCCTTCCGAGTGGTCCCGGGAGCCGTGGACCCCGATCGCCTAAAATTTTCCGGGCCATCAAATACGACCTAAGGAACCATAGTCACCGCCCCCCCATGATCGTTCCTCATTTATTGCATTTTCGGCCAAAAAACTAGAATTCCGCTCGATTACCATATTTTTGTATGCTATTGCCCACGCCTTCCGAGTGGGCCGGGCCGCCGGACTCGGATAGCCTAAAAAAATTTCGGGCCATCAATTAGGACCTAAGGAACCATAGTCACCGCCTCGCCATGATCGTTCCTCATATTTTGCATTTTTTGGCCAAAAAACTAGAATTCCGCCCGATTCCCATATTTTTGTGCTATCGCCCACGGCTTCCGAGTGGGTCGGGCCCCCCGTAGCCGGATCGCCTAAAAATTTTCCGGACTATCAAATACGACCTAAGGAACCATAGTCACCGCCCCGCCATGATCGTTCCTAGTCTTTTGCGTTTTTCAGCCAAAAAACTAGAATTCCGCGCGATTTCCATATTTTTGTGTGCTTTAGACCACGCCTTCCAAGGGGTCCCGGGAACCCCGAACCCCGATCGCCTAAAACTTTTTTGGGCCATCAAATACGACCTAAGGAACCATAGTAACAACCCCGCCATGATCGTTCCTCATTTTTTGCATTTTTCGGCCAAACAACTAGAATTCCGTGCGATTCCCATATTTTTGTGTGTTATAGCCCACGCCTTCCTAGTGGTCCCGGGATCTCCGGGACCTCCGGACCCCTATCGCCTAATATTTTTCCGGACTATCAAATAAGGCCAAAGGAACCATAGTCACCGCCCAGCCATGATCATTCCTCATTTGTTGCGTTTTTTGGCCAAAAAACTAGAATTCCGCCCGATTACAATATTTTTGTGTGCTATTGCCCACCCTTCCAAGTGGTTCCGGGACCCCCGGACCCCGATCGCTTAAAATTTTTCCGGGCCATCAAATACGACCTAAGAAACCATAGTAACCGCCCCGCCATCATCGTTTCTCATTTTTTGCATTTTTCGGCCAAAAAACTAGAATTACGCCCGATTCCCATATTTTCGTGTGCTATACCCACGCCTTCCAAGTGTTCCGGGGAGCCGCGGACCCCGATCGCCTAAAATTTTCCGGACTATCAAATACCACCTAAGGTACCATTGTCACCGCCCCATCATGATCGTTCCAAATGCTTTGCATTTTTCGGCCAAAAAACTAGAACTCCGCGCGATTTGCCTATTTTCATGTGCTATAGCTTACGCCTTCTGAGTGGTCCCGGGAGCCGTGGACCCCGATCGCCTAAAATTTTCCGGGCCATCAAATACGACCTAAGGAACCATAGTCACCGCCCCGCCATGATCGTTCCTCATTTATTGCGTTTTTCGTCCAAAAAACTAGAATTCCGCTAGATTACCATATTTTTGTGTGCTATTGCCCACACCTTCCGAGTGGGCCGGGCCGTCGGACTCGGATCGCCTAAAAATTTTCGGGCCATCAATTAGGACCTAAGGAACCATAGTCACCGCCTTGCCATGATCGTTCCTCATTTTTTGCATTTTTTGGCCAAAAACCTAGAATTCCGCCCCATACCCATATTTTTGTGTGCTATCGTCCACGCCTTCCGAGTGGGTCGGGCCCCCCGGAGCCGGATCGCCTAAAAATTTTTCAGACTATAAAATACGACCTAAGGAACCATAGTCACCGCCCCGCCATGATCGTTCCTAGTCTTTTGCGTTTTTCAGCCAAAAAATTAGAATTCCGCGCGATTTCCATATTTTCGTGTGCTTTAGCCCACGCCTTCCAAGGGGTCCCGGGAACCCCGATCGCCTAAAAATTTTCCGGGCCATCAAATACGACCTAAGGAACCATAGTAACCACCCCGCCATGATCGTTCCTCATGTTTTGCGTTTTTCGGCCAAACAACTAGAATTCCGCGCGATCCCATATTTTTGTGTGTTATAGCCCACGCCTTCCGAGTGGTCCCGGATCTCCCGACCCCTATCGCCTAAAATTTTTTCGGACTATCAAATAAGACCTAAGGAACCATAGTCACCGCCCAGCCATGATCGTTTCTCATTTTTTGCATTTTTCAGCCAAAAAACTAGAATTACGCCCGATTCCCATATTTTCGTGTGCTATACCCACGCCTTCCAAGTGGTCCGGGGAGCCGCGGACCCCGATCGCCTAAAATTTTTTCGGACTATCAAATACGACCTAAGGTACCATAGTCACCGCCCTACCATGATCGTTCCAAATGCTTTGCATTTTTCGGCCATAAAACTAGAACTCCGCGCGATTTGCATATTTTCGTGTGCCATAGCTTACGCCTTCCGAGTGGTCCCGGGAGCCGTGGACCCCGATCGCCTAAAATTTTCCGGGCCATCAAATACGACCTAAGGAACCATAGTCACCGCCCCCCCATGATTGTTCCTCATTTATTGCGTTTTCGGCCAAAAAACTAGAATTTCGCTCGATTACCATATTTTTGTATGCTATTGCCCACGCCTTCCGAGTGGGCCGGGCCGCCTGACTCGGATCGCCTAAAAAAATTTCGGGCCATCAATTAGGACCTAAGTAACCATAGTCACCGCCTCGCCATGATCGTTCCTCATTTTTTGCATTTTTTGGCCAAAAAACTAGAATTTCGCCCGATTCCCATATTTTTGTACTATCGCCCACGCCTTCCGAGTGGGTTGGGCCCCCCGGAGCCGGATCGCCTAAAAATTTTCCGGACTATCAAATACGACCTAAGGAACCATAGTCACCGCCCCGCCATGATCGTTCCTAGTCTTTTGCGTTTTTCAGCCAAAAAACTAGAATTCCGCGCGATTTCCATATTTTTGTGTGCTTTAGACCACGCCTTCCAAGGGGTCCCGGGAACCCCGAACCCCGATCGCCTAAAACTTTTTCGGGCCATCACATACGACCGAAGGAACCATAGTAACAACCCCGCCATGATCGTTCCTCATTTTTTGCATTTTTCGGCCAAACAACTAGAATTCCGCGCGATTCCCATATTTTTGTGTGTTATAGCCCACGCCTTCCTAGTGGTCCCGGGACCTCCGGGACCTCCAGACCCCTATCGCCTAATATTTTTCCGGACTATCAAATAAGGCCAAAGGAACCATAGTCACCGCCCAGCCATGATCATTCCTCATTTGTTGCGTTTTTTGGCCAAAAAACTAGAATTCCGCCCGATTACAATATTTTTGTGTGCTATTGCCCACCCTTCCAAGTGGTTCCGGGACCCCCGGACCCCGATCGCTTAAAATTTTTCCGGGCCATCAAATACGACCTAAGGAACCATAGTAACATCCCCGCCATCATCGTTTCTCATTTTTTGCATTTTTCGGCGAAAAAACTAGAATTACGCCCGATTCCCATATTTTCGTGTGCTATACCCACGCCTTCCAAGTGTTCCGGGGAGCCGCGGACCCCAATCGCCTAAAATTTTCCGGACTATCAAATACGACCTAAGGTACCATAGTCACCGCCCCATCATGATTGTTCCAAATGCTTTGCATTTTTCGGCCAAAAAACTAGAACTCCGCGCGATTTGCATATTTTCATGTGCTATAGCTTACGCCTTCTGAGTGGTCCCGGGAGCCGTGGACCCCGATCGCCTAAAATTTTCTGGGCCATCAAATACGACCTAAGGAACCATAGTCACCGCCCCGCCATGATCGTTCCTAGTCTTTTGCGTTTTTCAGCCAAAAAACTAGAATTCCGCGCGATTTCCATATTTTTGTGTGCTTTAGACCACGCCTTCCAAGGGGTCACGGGAACCCCGAACCCCGATCGCCTAAAACTTTTTCGGGCCATCACATTCGACCGAAGGAACCATAGTAACAACCCCGCCATGATCGTTCCTCATTTTTTGCATTTTTCGACCAAACAACTAGAATTCCGCGCGATTCCCATATTTTTGTGTGTTATAGCCCACGCCTTCCTAGTGGTCCCGGGACCTCCGGACCCCTATCGCCTAATATTTTTCCGAACTATCAAATAAGGCCAAAGGAACCATAGTCACCGCCCAGCCATGATCATTCCTCATTTGTTGCGTTTTTTGGCCAAAAAACTAGAATTTCGCCCGATTACAATATTTTTGTGTGCTATTGCCCACCCTTCCAAGTGGTTCCGGGACCCCCGGACCCCGATCGCTTAAAATTTTTTCGGGCCATCAAATACGACCTAAGGAACCATAGTAACCGCCCCGCCATCATCGTTTCTCATTTTTTGCATTTTTCGGCGAAAAAACTAGAATTACGCCCGATTCCCATATTTTCGTGTGCTATACCCACGCCTTCCAAGTGTTCCGGGGAGCCGCGGACCCTGATCGCCTAAAATTTACCGGACTATCAAATACGACCTAAGGTACCATAGTCACCGCCCCATCATGATCGTTCCAAATGCTTTGCATTTTTCGGCCAAAAAACTAGAACTCCGCGCGATTTGCCTATTTTCATGTGCTATAGCTTACGCCTTCTGAGTGGTCCCGGGAGCCGTGGACCCCGATCGCCTAAAATTTTCCGGGCCATCAAATACGACCTAAGGAACCATAGTCACCGCCCCGCCATGATCGTTCCTCATTTATTGCGTTTTTCGTCCAAAAAACTAGAATTCCGCTAGATTACCATATTTTTGTGTGCTATTGCCCACACCTTCCGAGTGGGCCGGGCCGTCGGACTCGGATCGCCTAAAAAATTTTCGGGCCATCAATTAGGACCTAAGGAACCATAGTCACCGCCTCGCCATGATCGTTCCTCATTTTTTGCATTTTTTGGCCAAAAAACTAGAATTTCGCCCGATTCCCATATTTTTGTGTGCTATCGCCCACGCCTTCCGAGTGGGTCGGGCCCCCCGGAGCCGGATCGCCTAAAAATTTTCCGGACTATCAAATACGACCTAAGGAACCATAGTCACCTCCCCGCCATCATCGTTTCTCATTTTTTGCATTTTTCGGCCAAAAAACTAGAATTACGCCCGATTCCCATATTTTCGTGTGCTATACCCACGCCTTCAAAGTGTTCCGGGGAGCCGCGGACCCCGATCGCCTAAAATTTTCCGGACTATCAAATACGACCTAAGGTACCATAGTCACCGCCCCATCATGATCGTTCCAAATGCTTTGCATTTTTAGGCCAAAAAACTAGAACTCCGCGCGATTTGCATATTTTCATGTGCTATAGCTTACGCCTTCTGAGTGGTCCCGGGAGCCGTGGACCTCGATCGCCTAAAATTTTCCGGGCGATCAAATACGACCTAAGGAACCATAGTCACCGCCCCGCCATGATCGTTCCTCATTTATTGCATTTTTCGTCCAAAAAACTAGAATTCCGATAGATTACCATATATTTGTGTGCTATTGCCCACACCTTCCGAGTGGGCCGGGCCGTCGGACTCGGATCGCCTAAAAAATTTTTGGGCCATCAATTAGGACCTAAGGAACCATAGTCACCGCCCCATCATGATTGTTCCAAATGCTTTGCATTTTTCGGCCAAAAAACTAGAACTCCGCGCGATTTGCATATTTTCATGTGCTATAGCTTACGCCTTCTGAGTGGTCCCGGGAGCCGTGGACCCCGATCGCCTAAAATTTTCTGGGCCATCAAATACGACCTAAGGAACCATAGTCACCGCCCCGCCATGATCGTTCCTAGTCTTTTGCGTTTTTCAGCCAAAAAACTAGAATTCCGCGCGATTTCCATATTTTTGTGTGCTTTAGACCACGCCTTCCAAGGGGTCACGGGAACCCCGAACCCCGATCGCCTAAAACTTTTTCGGGCCATCACATTCGACCGAAGGAACCATAGTAACAACCCCGCCATGATCGTTCCTCATTTTTTGCATTTTTCGACCAAACAACTAGAATTCCGCGCGATTCCCATATTTTTGTGTGTTATAGCCCACGCCTTCCTAGTGGTCCCGGGACCTCCGGACCCCTATCGCCTAATATTTTTCCGAACTATCAAATAAGGCCAAAGGAACCATAGTCACCGCCCAGCCATGATCATTCCTCATTTGTTGCGTTTTTTGGCCAAAAAACTAGAATTTCGCCCGATTACAATATTTTTGTGTGCTATTGCCCACCCTTCCAAGTGGTTCCGGGACCCCCGGACCCCGATCGCTTAAAATTTTTTCGGGCCATCAAATACGACCTAAGGAACCATAGTAACCGCCCCGCCATCATCGTTTCTCATTTTTTGCATTTTTCGGCGAAAAAACTAGAATTACGCCCGATTCCCATATTTTCGTGTGCTATACCCACGCCTTCCAAGTGTTCCGGGGAGCCGCGGACCCTGATCGCCTAAAATTTACCGGACTATCAAATACGACCTAAGGTACCATAGTCACCGCCCCATCATGATCGTTCCAAATGCTTTGCATTTTTCGGCCAAAAAACTAGAACTCCGCGCGATTTGCCTATTTTCATGTGCTATAGCTTACGCCTTCTGAGTGGTCCCGGGAGCCGTGGACCTCGATCGCCTAAAATTTTCCGGGCGATCAAATACGACCTAAGGAACCATAGTCACCGCCCCGCCATGATCGTTCATCATTTATTGCATTTTTCGTCCAAAAAACTAGAATTCCGATAGATTACCATATTTTTGTGTGCTATTGCCCACACCTTCCGAGTGGGCCGGGCCGTCGGACTCGGATCGCCTAAAAAATTTTTGGGCCATCAATTAGGACCTAAGGAACCATAGTCACCGCCTCGCCATGATCGTTCCTCATTTTTTGCATTTTTTGGCCAAAAACCTAGAATTCCGCCCGATTCCCATATTTTTGTGTGCTATCTTCCGAGTGGGTTGGGCCCCCCGGAGCCGGATCGCCTAAAAATTTTCCGGACTATAAAATACGACCTAAGGAACCATAGTCACCGCCCCGCCATGATCGTTCCTAGTCTTTTGCGTTTTTCAGCCAAAAAATTAGAATTCCGCGCGATTTCCATATTTTCGTGTGCTTTAGCCCACGCCTTCCAAGAGGTCCCGGGAACCTCGAACCCCGATCGCCTAAAAATTTTCTAGGCCATCAAATACGACCTAAGGAACCATAGTAACCACCCCGCTATGATCGTTCCTCATGTTTTGCGTTTTTCGGCAAAACAACTAGAATTCCGCGCGATCCCATATTTTTGTATGTTATAGCCCACGCCTTCCGAGTGGTCCCGGGTCTCCCGACCCCTATCGCCTAAAATTTTTTCGGACTATCAAATAAGACGTAAGGAACCATAGTCACCGCCCAGCCACAATCGTTTCTCATTTTTTGCATTTTTCGGCCAAAAAACTAGAATTACGCCCGATTCCCATATTTTCGTGTGCTATACCAACGCCTTCCAAGTGGTCCGGGGAGCCGCGGACCCCGATCGCCTAAAATTTTTCCAGACTATCAAATACGACCTAAGGTACCATAGTCACCGCCCCACCATGATCGTTCCAAATGCTTTGCATTTTTTTGCCAAAAAACTAGAACTCCGCGCGATTTGCATATTTTCGTGTGCTATAGCTTACGCCTTCCGAGTGGTCCCGGGAGCCGTGGACCCCGATCGCCTAAATTTTTTTGGGCCATCAAATATGACCTAAGGAACCATAGTCACCGCCCCACCATAATCGTTTCTCATTTATTGCGTTTTTCGGCCAAAAATCTAGAATTCCGTTCGATTACCATATTTTTGTGTGCTATTGCCCACACCTTCCGAGTGGGCCGGGCCGCCGGACTCGGATCGCCTAAAAAATTTTCGGGCCATCAATTAGGACCTAAGGAACCATAGTCACCGCCTCGCCATGATAGTTCCTCATTTTTTGCATTTTTTGGCCAAAAAACTAGAATTTCGCCGGATTCCCATATTTTTGTGTGCTATCGCCCACGCCTTCCGAGTGGGTCGGGCCCCCCTGAGCCGGATCGCCTAAAAATTTTCCGGACTATCAAATACGACCTAAGGAACCATAGTCACCTCCCCCCCATGATCGTTCCTAGTCTTTTGCGTTTTTCAGCCAAAAAACTAGAATTCTGCGCGATTTCCATATTTTCGTGTGCTTTAGCCCACGCCTTCCAAGGGGTCCCGGGAACCCCGAACCCCGATCGCCTAAAAATTTTCCGGGCCATCAAATACGACCTAAGGAACCATAGTAACCACCCCACCATGATCGTTCCTTATTTTTTGCGTTTTTCGGCCAAACAACTAGAATTCCGCGCGATCCCATATTTTTGTGTGTTATAGCCCACGCCTTCCGAGTGGTCCCGGGTCTCCCGACCCCTATCGCCTAAAATTTTTCCGGACTATCAAATAAGACCTAAGTAACCATAGTCACTGCCCAACCATGATCGTTTCTCATTTTTCTTGCATTTTTCGGACAAAAAACTAGAATTACGCCCGATTCCCATATTTTCGTGTGCTATACCCACGCCTTCCAAGTGGTCCGGGGAGCCGCGGACCCCGATCGCCTAAAATTTTTCCGGACTATCAAATACGACCTAAGGTACCATAGTCACCGCCCCACCATGATCGTTCCAAATGCTTTGCATTTTTCGGCCAAAAAACTAGAACTCCGCGCGATTTGCTTATTTTCGTGTGCTATAGCTTACGCCTTCCGAGTGGTCCCGGGAGCCGTGGACCCCGATCGCCTAAAATTTTCCGTGCCATAAAATATGACCTAAGGAACCATAGTCACCGCCCCGCCATGATCGTTCCTCATTTATTGCGTTTTTCGGCCAAAAAACTAGAATTCCGCTCGATTACCATATTTTTGTGTGCTATTGCCCACGCCTTCCGAGTGGGCCGGGCCGCCGGACTCAGATCGCCTAAAAAATTTTCGGGCCATCAATTAGGACCTAAGGAACCATAGTCACCGCCTCGCCATGATCGTTCCTCATTTTTTGCATTTTTTGGCCAAAAAACTAGAATTTCGCCCGATTCCCATATTTTTGTGTGTTATCGCCCACGCCTTCCGAGTGGGTCGGGCCCCCCTGATCCGGATCGCCTAAAAATTTTCCGGACTATCAAATACAACCTAAGGAACCATAGTCACCTCCCCGCCATGATTGTTCCTAGTCTTTTGCATTTTTCAGCCAAAAAACTAGAATTTCGCGCGATTTCCATATTTTCGTGTGCTTTAGCCCACGCCTTCCAAGGGGTCCCGGGAACCCCGAACCCCGATCGCCTAAAAATTTTCCGGGTCATCAAATACGACCTAAGGAACCATAGTAACCACCCCACCATGATCGTTCCTCATTCTTTGCGTTTTTCGGCCAAACAACTAGAATTACGCGTTATTCCCATATTTTTATGTGTTATAGCCCACACCTTCCGAGTGGTCCCGGGACCTCCGGACCCCTTTCGCCTAAAAATTTTCTGGACTATCAAATACGACCTAAGGAACCATAGTATCCGCCCCGCCATGATCGTTCCTCATTTTTTGCGTTTTTCGGCCAAACAACAAGAATTCTGCGCGATCCCATATTTTTGTGTGTTATAGCCCACGCCTTCCGAGTGGTCCCGGGTCTCCGGACCCCTATCGCCTAAAATTTTTCCGGACTATCAAATAAGACCTAAGGAACCATAGTCACCGCCCAGCCATGATCGTTCCTAGTTTTTTCCGTTTTTCGGCCAAAAAACTAGAATTCCGCGTGATTCCCATATTTCTGTGTGTTATAGCCCACGCCTTCCGAGTGGTCCCGGGACCTCCTGACCCCTACTGCCTAAAATTTTTCCGGACAATCAAATAAGACCAAAGGAACCATAGTCACCACCCAGCCATGATCATTCCTCATTTGTTGCGGTTTTCGGCCAAAAAACTAGAATTCTGCCCGATTACAATATTTTTGTGTGCTATTGCCCACCCTTCCAAGTGGTTCCGGGACCCCCAGACCCCGATCGCCTAAAAATTTTTCGGGTCATCAAATACTACCTAAGAAACCATAGTAACCGCCCCGCCATCATCATTTCTCATTTTTTGCATTTTTCGGCCAAAAAACTAGAATTACACCCGATTCCCATATTTTCGTGTGCTATACCCACGCCTTCCAAGTGTTCCGGGGAGCCGCGGACCCCGATCGCCTAAAAATTTTTCCGGACGATTAAATAGGACCTAAGGTACTATATTCACCGCCCCACCATGATCGTTCCAAATGCTTTGCATTTTTTGGCCAAAAAACTTGAACTCCGCACGATTTGCATATTTTCGTGTGCTATAGCTTACGCCTTCCGAGTGGTCCCGGGTGCCGTGGACCCCGATCGCCTAAAATTTTCCGGGCCATCAAATATGACCTAAGGAACCATAGTCACCGCCCCACCATGATCGTTCCTCATTTATTGCGGTTTTCGGCCAAAAAACTAGAATTCCGCTAGATTACCATATTTTTGTGTGCTATTGCCCACACCTTCCGAGTGGGCCGGACCGCCGGACTCGGATCGCCTAAAAAATTTTCGGGCCATCAATTAGGACCTAAGGAACCCTAGTCACCGCCTCGCCATGATCGTTCCTCATTTTTTGCATTTTTTGGCCAGAAAACTAGAATTCCGCCCGATTCCCATATTTTTGTGTGCTATCACCCACGCCTTCCGAGTGGGTCGGGCCCCCCGGAGCCGGATCGCCTAAAAATTTTCCTGACTATAAAATACGACCTAAGGAACCATAGTCACCGCCCCGCCATGATCGTTCCTAGTCTTTTCCGTTTCTCAGCCAAAAAACTAGAATTCCGCGCGATTTCCATATTTTTGAGTGCTTTAGCCCACGCCTTCCAAGGGGTCCCGGGAACCCCGAACCCCGATCGCCTACAAATTTTCCTGGCCATCAAATACGACCTAAGGAACCATAGTAACCACCCCGCCATGATCGTTCCTCATATTTTGCGTTTTTCGGCCAAAAAACTAGAATTCCGCGCGATCCCATATTTCTGTGTGTTATAGCCCATGCCTTCCGAGTGGTCCCGGGTCTCCCGACCCCTATCGCCTAAAATTTTTCCGGACTATCAAATAAGACCTAAGTAACCATAGTCACTGCCCAACCATGATCGTTTCTCATTTTTTGCATTTTTCGGCCAAAAAACTAGAATTACGCCCGATTCCCATATTTTCGTGTGCTATACCCACGCCTTCCAAGTGGTCCGGGGAGCCGCGGACTCCGATCGCCTAAAATTTTTCCGGACTATCAAATATGACCTAAGGTACCATAGTCACCGCCCCACCATGATCGTT
This sequence comes from Nicotiana tabacum, assembly GCF_000715075.1. Taxonomy (NCBI): domain Eukaryota; kingdom Viridiplantae; phylum Streptophyta; class Magnoliopsida; order Solanales; family Solanaceae; genus Nicotiana; species Nicotiana tabacum. Next base: position 210,610 of record NW_027438310.1, read on the forward strand.
CCAAATGCTTTGCATTTTTCGGCCAATAAACTAGAACTCCGCGCGATTTGCTTATTTTCGTGTGCTATAGCTTACGCCTTCCGAGTGGTCCCGGGAGCCGTGGACCCCGATCGCCTAAAATTTTCCGGGCCATAAAATATGACCTAAGGAACCATAGTCACCGCCCCGCCATGATCGTTCCTCATTTATTGCGGTTTTCGGCCAAAAAACTAGAATTCCGCTAGATTACCATATTTTTGTGTGCTATTGCCCACACCTTCCGAGTGGGCCGGACCGCCGGACTCGGATCGCCTAAAAAGTTTTCGGGCAATCAATTAGGACCTAAGGAACCATAGTCACCGCCTCGCCATGATCGTTCCTCATTTTTTGCATTTTTTTGCCAAAAAACTAGAATTCCGCCTGATTCCCATATTTTTGTGTGCTATCACCCACGCCTTCCGAGTGGGTCGGGCCCCCCGGAGCCGGATCGCCTAAAAATTTTCCGGACTATAAACTACGACCTAAGGAACCATAGTCACCGCCCCGCCATGATCGTTCCTAGTCTTTTGCGTTTCTCAGCCAAAAAACTAGAATTCCGCGCGATTTCCATATTTTCATGTGCTTTAGCCCACGCCTTCCAAGGGGTCCCGGGAACCCCGAACCCCGATCGCCTAAAAATTTTCCGGGCCATCAAATACGACATAAGGAACCATAGTAACCACCCCACCATGATCGTTCCTTATTTTTTGCGTTTTTCGGCCAAACAACTAGAATTCCGCGCGATCCCATATTTTTGTGTGTTATAGCCCACGCCTTCCGAGTGGTCCCGGGTCTCCCGACCCCTATCGCCTAAAATTTTTCCGGACTATCAAATAAGACCTAAGTAACCATAGTCACTGCCCAACCATGATCGTTTCTCATTTTTTTGCATTTTTCGGACAAAAAACTAGAATTACGCCCGATTCCCATATTTTCGTGTGCTATACCCACGCCTTCCAAGTGGTCCGGGGAGCCGCGGACCCCGATCGCCTAAAATTTTTCCGGACTATCAAATACGACCTAAGGTACCATAGTCACCGCCCCACCATGATCGTTCCAAATGCTTTGCATTTTTCGGCCAAAAAACTAGAACTCCGCGCGATTTGCTTATTTTCGTGTGCTATAGCTTACGCCTTCCGAGTGGTCCCGGGAGCCGTGGACCCCGATCGCCTAAAATTTTCCGTGCCATAAAATATGACCTAAGGAACCATAGTCACCGCCCCGCCATGATCGTTCCTCATTTATTGCGTTTTTCGGCCAAAAAACTAGAATTCCGCTCGATTACCATATTTTTGTGTGCTATTGCCCACGCCTTCCGAGTGGGCCGGGCCGCCGGACTCAGATCGCCTAAAAAATTTTCGGGCCATCAATTAGGACCTAAGGAACCATAGTCACCGCCTCGCCATGATCGTTCCTCATTTTTTGCATTTTTTGGCCAAAAAACTAGAATTTCGCCCGATTCCCATATTTTTGTGTGTTATCGCCCACGCCTTCCGAGTGGGTCGGGCCCCCCTGATCCGGATCGCCTAAAAATTTTCCGGACTATCAAATATGACCTAAGGAACCATAGTCACCTCCCCGCCATGATCGTTCCTAGTCTTTTGCATTTTTCAGCCAAAAAACTAGAATTTCGCGCGATTTCCATATTTTCGTGTGCTTTAGCCCACGCCTTCCAAGGGGTCCCGGGAACCCCGAACCCCGATCGCCTAAAAATTTTCCGGGTCATCAAATACGACCTAAGGAACCATAGTAACCACCCCACCATGATCGTTCCTCATTATTTGCGTTTTTCGGCCAAACAACTAGAATTACGCGTTATTCCCATATTTTTATGTGTTATAGCCCACACCTTCCGAGTGGTCCCGGGACCTCCGGACCCCTTTCGCCTAAAAATTTTCCGGACTATCAAATACGACCTAAGGAACCATAGTATCCGCCCCGCCATGATCGTTCCTCATTTTTTGCGTTTTTCGGCCAAACAACTAGAATTCTGCGCGATCCCATATTTTTGTGTGTTATAGCCCACGCCTTCCGAGTGGTCCCGGGTCTCCGGACCCCTATCGCCTAAAATTTTTCCGGACTATCAAATAAGACCTAAGGAACCATAGTCACCGCCCAGCCATGATCGTTCCTAGTTTTTTCCGTTTTTCGGCCAAAAAACTAGAATTCCGCGTGATTCCCATATTTCTGTGTGTTATAGCCCACGCCTTCCGAGTGGTCCCGGGACCTCCTGACCCCTACTGCCTAAAATTTTTCCGGACAATCAAATAAGACCAAAGGAACCATAGTCACCACCCAGCCATGATCATTCCTCATTTGTTGCGGTTTTCGGCCAAAAAACTAGAATTCTGCCAGATTACAATATTTTTGTGTGCTATTGCCCACCCTTCCAAGTGGTTCCGGGACCCCCAGACCCCGATCGCCTAAAAATTTTTCGGGTCATCAAATACTACCTAAGAAACCATAGTAACCGCCCCGCCATCATCATTTCTCATTTTTTGCATTTTTCGGCCAAAAAACTAGAATTACACCCGATTCCCATATTTTCGTGTGCTATACCCACGCCTTCCAAGTGTTCCGGGGAGCCGCGGACCCCGATCGCCTAAAAATTTTTCCGGACGATTAAATAGGACCTAAGGTACTATATTCACCGCCCCACCATGATCGTTCCAAATGCTTTGCATTTTTTGGCCAAAAAACTTGAACTCCGCACGATTTGCATATTTTCGTGTGCTATAGCTTACGCCTTCCGAGTGGTCCCGGGTGCCGTGGACCCCGATCGCCTAAAATTTTCCGGGCCATCAAATATGACCTAAGGAACCATAGTCACCGCCCCACCATGATCGTTCCTCATTTATTGCGGTTTTCGGCCAAAAAACTAGAATTCCGCTAGATTACCATATTTTTGTGTGCTATTGCCCACACCTTCCGAGTGGGCCGGACCGCCGGACTCGGATCGCCTAAAAAATTTTCGGGCCATCAATTAGGACCTAAGGAACCCTAGTCACCGCCTCGCCATGATCGTTCCTCATTTTTTGCATTTTTTGGCCAGAAAACTAGAATTCCGCCCGATTCCCATATTTTTGTGTGCTATCACCCACGCCTTCCGAGTGGGTCGGGCCCCCCGGAGCCGGATCGCCTAAAAATTTTCCTGACTATAAAATACGACCTAAGGAACCATAGTCACCGCCCCGCCATGATCGTTCCTAGTCTTTTCCGTTTCTCAGCCAAAAAACTAGAATTCCGCGCGATTTCCATATTTTTGAGTGCTTTAGCCCACGCCTTCCAAGGGGTCCCGGGAACCCCGAACCCCGATCGCCTACAAATTTTCCTGGCCATCAAATACGACCTAAGGAACCATAGTAACCACCCCGCCATGATCGTTCCTCATATTTTGCGTTTTTCGGCCAAAAAACTAGAATTCCGCGCGATCCCATATTTCTGTGTGTTATAGCCCATGCCTTCCGAGTGGTCCCGGGTCTCCCGACCCCTATCGCCTAAAATTTTTCCGGACTATCAAATAAGACCTAAGTAACCATAGTCACTGCCCAACCATGATCGTTTCTCATTTTTTGCATTTTTCGGCCAAAAAACTAGAATTACGCCCGATTCCCATATTTTCGTGTGCTATACCCACGCCTTCCAAGTGGTCCGGGGAGCCGCGGACTCCGATCGCCTAAAATTTTTCCGGACTATCAAATATGACCTAAGGTACCATAGTCACCGCCCCACCATGATCGTTCCAAATGCTTTGCATTTTTCGGCCAATAAACTAGAACTCCGCGCGATTTGCTTATTTTCGTGTGCTATAGCTTACGCCTTCCGAGTGGTCCCGGGAGCCGTGGACCCCGATCGCCTAAAATTTTCCGGGCCATAAAATATGACCTAAGGAACCATAGTCACCGCCCCGCCATGATCGTTCCTCATTTATTGCGGTTTTCGGCCAAAAAACTAGAATTCCGCTAGATTACCATATTTTTGTGTGCTATTGCCCACACCTTCCGAGTGGGCCGGACCGCCGGACTCGGATCGCCTAAAAAGTTTTCGGGCAATCAATTAGGACCTAAGGAACCATAGTCACCGCCTCGCCATGATCGTTCCTCATTTTTTGCATTTTTTTGCCAAAAAACTAGAATTCCGCCTGATTCCCATATTTTTGTGTGCTATCACCCACGCCTTCCGAGTGGGTCGGGCCCCCCGGAGCCGGATCGCCTAAAAATTTTCCGGACTATAAACTACGACCTAAGGAACCATAGTCACCGCCCCGCCATGATCGTTCCTAGTCTTTTGCGTTTCTCAGCCAAAAAACTAGAATTCCGCGCGATTTCCATATTTTCATGTGCTTTAGCCCACGCCTTCCAAGGGGTCCCGGGAATCCCGAACCCCGATCGCCTAAAAATTTTCCGGGTCATCAAATACGACATAAGGAACCATAGTAACCACCCCACCATGATCGTTCCTTATTTTTTGCGTTTTTCGGCCAAACAACTAGAATTCCGCGCGATCCCATATTTTTGTGTGTTATAGCCCACGCCTTCCGAGTGGTCCCGGGTCTCCCGACCCCTATCGCCTAAAATTTTTCCGGACTATCAAATAAGACCTAAGTAACCATAGTCACTGCCCAACCATGATCGTTTCTCATTTTTTTGCATTTTTCGGACAAAAAACTAGAATTACGCCCGATTCCCATATTTTCGTGTGCTATACCCACGCCTTCCAAGTGGTCCGGGGAGCCGCGGACCCCGATCGCCTAAAATTTTTCCGGACTATCAAATACGACCTAAGGTACCATAGTCACCGCCCCACCATGATCGTTCCAAATGCTTTGCATTTTTCGGCCAAAAAACTAGAACTCCGCGCGATTTGCTTATTTTCGTGTGCTATAGCTTACGCCTTCCGAGTGGTCCCGGGAGCCGTGGACCCCGATCGCCTAAAATTTTCCGTGCCATAAAATATGACCTAAGGAACCATAGTCACCGCCCCGCCATGATCGTTCCTCATTTATTGCGTTTTTCGGCCAAAAAACTAGAATTCCGCTCGATTACCATATTTTTGTGTGCTATTGCCCACGCCTTCCGAGTGGGCCGGGCCGCCGGACTCAGATCGCCTAAAAAATTTTCGGGCCATCAATTAGGACCTAAGGAACCATAGTCACCGCCTCGCCATGATCGTTCCTCATTTTTTGCATTTTTTGGCCAAAAAACTAGAATTTCGCCCGATTCCCATATTTTTGTGTGTTATCGCCCACGCCTTCCGAGTGGGTCGGGCCCCCCTGATCCGGATCGCCTAAAAATTTTCCGGACTATCAAATATGACCTAAGGAACCATAGTCACCTCCCCGCCATGATCGTTCCTAGTCTTTTGCATTTTTCAGCCAAAAAACTAGAATTTCGCGCGATTTCCATATTTTCGTGTGCTTTAGCCCACGCCTTCCAAGGGGTCCCGGGAACCCCGAACCCCGATCGCCTAAAAATTTTCCGGGTCATCAAATACGACCTAAGGAACCATAGTAACCACCCCACCATGATCGTTCCTCATTATTTGCGTTTTTCGGCCAAACAACTAGAATTACGCGTTATTCCCATATTTTTATGTGTTATAGCCCACACCTTCCGAGTGGTCCCGGGACCTCCGGACCCCTTTCGCCTAAAAATTTTCCGGACTATCAAATACGACCTAAGGAACCATAGTATCCGCCCCGCCATGATCGTTCCTCATTTTTTGCGTTTTTCGGCCAAACAACTAGAATTCTGCGCGATCCCATATTTTTGTGTGTTATAGCCCACGCCTTCCGAGTGGTCCCGGGTCTCCGGACCCCTATCGCCTAAAATTTTTCCGGACTATCAAATAAGACCTAAGGAACCATAGTCACCGCCCAGCCATGATCGTTCCTAGTTTTTTCCGTTTTTCGGCCAAAAAACTAGAATTCCGCGTGATTCCCATATTTCTGTGTGTTATAGCCCACGCCTTCCGAGTGGTCCCGGGACCTCCTGACCCCTACTGCCTAAAATTTTTCCGGACAATCAAATAAGACCAAAGGAACCATAGTCACCACCCAGCCATGATCATTCCTCATTTGTTGCGGTTTTCGGCCAAAAAACTAGAATTCTGCCAGATTACAATATTTTTGTGTGCTATTGCCCACCCTTCCAAGTGGTTCCGGGACCCCCAGACCCCGATCGCCTAAAAATTTTTCGGGTCATCAAATACTACCTAAGAAACCATAGTAACCGCCCCGCCATCATCATTTCTCATTTTTTGCATTTTTCGGCCAAAAAACTAGAATTACACCCGATTCCCATATTTTCGTGTGCTATACCCACGCCTTCCAAGTGTTCCGGGGAGCCGCGGACCCCGATCGCCTAAAAATTTTTCCGGACGATTAAATAGGACCTAAGGTACTATATTCACCGCCCCACCATGATCGTTCCAAATGCTTTGCATTTTTTGGCCAAAAAACTTGAACTCCGCACGATTTGCATATTTTCGTGTGCTATAGCTTACGCCTTCCGAGTGGTCCCGGGTGCCGTGGACCCCGATCGCCTAAAATTTTCCGGGCCATCAAATATGACCTAAGGAACCATAGTCACCGCCCCACCATGATCGTTCCTCATTTATTGCGGTTTTCGGCCAAAAAACTAGAATTCCGCTAGATTACCATATTTTTGTGTGCTATTGCCCACACCTTCCGAGTGGGCCGGACCGCCGGACTCGGATCGCCTAAAAAATTTTCGGGCCATCAATTAGGACCTAAGGAACCCTAGTCACCGCCTCGCCATGATCGTTCCTCATTTTTTGCATTTTTTGGCCAGAAAACTAGAATTCCGCCCGATTCCCATATTTTTGTGTGCTATCACCCACGCCTTCCGAGTGGGTCGGGCCCCCCGGAGCCGGATCGCCTAAAAATTTTCCTGACTATAAAATACGACCTAAGGAACCATAGTCACCGCCCCGCCATGATCGTTCCTAGTCTTTTCCGTTTCTCAGCCAAAAAACTAGAATTCCGCGCGATTTCCATATTTTTGAGTGCTTTAGCCCACGCCTTCCAAGGGGTCCCGGGAACCCCGAACCCCGATCGCCTACAAATTTTCCTGGCCATCAAATACGACCTAAGGAACCATAGTAACCACCCCGCCATGATCGTTCCTCATATTTTGCGTTTTTCGGCCAAAAAACTAGAATTCCGCGCGATCCCATATTTCTGTGTGTTATAGCCCATGCCTTCCGAGTGGTCCCGGGTCTCCCGACCCCTATCGCCTAAAATTTTTCCGAACTATCAAATAAGACCTAAGTAACCATAGTCACTGCCCAACCATGATCGTTTCTCATTTTTTGCATTTTTCGGCCAAAAAGTTAGAATTACGCCCGATTCCCATATTTTCGTGTGCTATACCCGCGCCATCCAAGTGGTCCGGGGAGCCGCGGACCCCGATCGCCTAAATTTTTTCCGGACTATCAAATACGACCTAAGGTACCATAGTCATCGACCTAAGGTACCATAGTCATCGTTCCAAATGCTTTGCATTTTTCGGCCAATAAACTAGAACTCCGCGCGATTTGCTTATTTTCGTGTGCTATAGCTTATGCCTTCCGAGTGGTCCCGGGAGCCGTGGACCCCGATCGCCTAAAATTTTCCGGGCCATAAAATATGACCTAAGGAACCATAGTCACCGCCCCGCCATGATCGTTCCTCATTTATTGCGGTTTTCGGCCAAAAAACTAGAATTCCGCTAGATTACCATATTTTTGTGTGCTATTGCCCACACCTTCCGAGTGGGCCGGACCGCCGGACTCGGATCGCCTAAAAAATTTTCGGGCCATCAATTAGGACCTAAGGAACCATAGTCACCGCCTCGCCATGATCGTTCCTCATTTTTTGCATTTTTTTGCCAAAAAACTAGAATTCCGCCCGATTCCCATATTTTTGTGTGCTATCACCCACGCCTTCCGAGTGGGTCGGGCCCCCCGGAGCCGGATCGCCTAAAAATTTTCTGGACTATAAACTACGACCTAAGGAACCATAGTCACCGCCCCGCCATGATCGTTCCTAGTCTTTTGCGTTTCTCAGCCAAAAAACTAGAATTCCGCGCGATTTCCATATTTTCATGTGCTTTAGCCCACGCCTTCCAAGGGGTCCCGGGAACCCCGAACCCCGATCGCCTACAAATTTTCCTGGCCATCAAATACGACCTAAGGAACCATAGTAACCACCCCGCCATGATCGTTCCTCATGTTTTGCGTTTTTCGGCCAAACAACTAGAATTCCGCGCGATCCCATATTTTTGTGTGTTATAGCCCACGCCTTCTGAGTGGTCCCGGGTCTCCCGACCCCTATCGCCTTAAATTTTTCCGGACTATCAAATAAGACCTAAGTAACCATAGTCAATGCCCAACCATGATCGTTTCTCATTTTTTGCATTTTTCGGCCAAAAAACTAGAATTACGCCCGATTCCCATATTTTCGTGTGCTATACCCACACCTTCCAAGTGGTCCGGGGAGCCGCGGACCCCGATCGCCTAAAATTTTTACAGACTATCAAATACGACCTAAGGTACCATAGTCACCGCCCCACCATGATCGTTCCAAATGCTTTGCATTTTTCGGCCAATAAACTAGAACTCCGCGCGATTTGCTTATTTTCGTGTGCTATAGCTTACGCCTTCCGAGTGGTCCCGGGAGCCGTGGACCCCGATCGCCTAAAATTTTCCGGGCCATAAAATATGACCTAAGGAACCATAGTCACCGCCCCGCCATGATCGTTCCTCATTTATTGCGTTTTTCGGCCAAAAAACTAGAATTCCGCTCGATTACCATATTTTTGTGTGCTATTGCCCACGCTTTCCGAGTGGGCCGGGCCGCCGGACTCAGATCGCCTAAAAAATTTTCGGGCCATCAATTAGGACCTAAGGAACCATAGTCACCGCCTCGCCATGATCGTTCCTCATTTTTTGCATTTTTTGGCCAAAAAACTAGAATTTCGCCCGATTCCCATATTTTTCTGTGCTATCGCCCACGCCTTCCGAGTGGGTCGGGCCCCCCTGAGCCGGATCGCCTAAAAATTTTCCGGACTATCAAATACGACCTAAGGAACCATAGTCACCTCCCCGCCATGATCGTTCCTAGTCTTTTGCATTTTTCAGCCAAAAGACTAGAATTTCGCGCGATTTCCATATTTTCGTGTGCCTTAGCCCACGCCTTCCAAGGGTTCCGGGAACCCCGAACCCCGATCGCCTAAAAATTTTTCGGGTCATCAAATACGACCTAAGGAACCATAGTAACCACCCCACCATGATCGTTCCTCATTTTTTGCGTTTTTCCTCAAAACAACTAGAATTACGCGTGATCCCATATTTTTGTGTGTTATAGCCCATGCCTTCCGAGTGGTCCCGGGTCTCCGGACCCCTATCGCCTAAAATTTTTCTGGACTATCAAATACGACCTAAGGAACCATAGTATCCGCCCCGCCATGATCGTTCCTAGTTTTTTCCGTTTTTCGGCCAACAAACTAGAATTTCGCGCGATTCCCATATTTTTGTGTGTTATAGCCCACGCCTTCCGAGTGGTCCCGGGACCTCCTGACCCCTATCGCCTAAAATTTTTCCGGACAATCAAATAAGACCAAAGGAACCATAGTCACCACCCAGCCATGATCATTCCTCATTTGTTGCGGTTTTCGGCCAAAAAACAAGAATTCTGCCAGATTACAATATTTTTGTGTGCTATTGCCCACCCTTCCAAGTGGTTCCGGGACCCCCGGACCCCGATCGCCTAAAATTTTTTCGGGTCATCAAATACTACCTAAGGAACCATAGTAACCGCCCCGCCATCATCGTTTGTCATTTTTTGCATTTTTCGGCCAAAAAACTAGAATTACGCCAGATTCCCATATTTTCGTGTGCTATACCCACGCCTTCCAAGTGTTCCGGGGAGCCGCGGACCCCGATCGCCTAAAAATTTTTCCGGACTATCAAATACGACCTAAGGTACCATATTCACCACCCCACCATGATCGTTCCAAATGCTTTGCATTTTTCGGCCAAAAAACTAGAACTCCGCGCGATTTGCATATTTTCGTGTGCTATAGCTTACGCCTTCCGAGTGGTCCCGGGTGCCGTGGACCCCGATCGCCTAAAATTTTCCGGGCCATCAAATACGACCTAAGGAACCATAGTCACCGCCTCGCCATGATCGTTCCTCATTTATTGCATTTTTCAGCCAAAAAATAGAATTCCGCTCGATTACCATATTTTTTGTGTGCTATTGCCCACGCCTTCCGAGTGGGTCGGGCCGCCGGAATCGGATCGCCTAAAACGTTTTTGTGCCATCAATTAGGACCTAAGGAACCATAGTCACCGCCTCGCCATGATCGTTCCTCATGTTTTGCATTTTTTGGCCAAAAAACTAGAATTCCGCCCGATTCCCATATTTTTGTGTGCTATCGCCCACGCCTTCCGAGTGGTCCCGGGACCTCCTGACCCCTATCGCCTAAAATTTTTCCAGACTATCAAATAAGACCAAAGGAACCATAGTCACCGCCCAGCCATGATCATTCCTCATTTGTTGCGGTTTTTGGCCAAAAAACTAGAATTCTACCCGATTACAATATTTTTGTGTGCTATTGCCCACCCTTCCAAGTGGTTCCGTGACCCCCGGACCCCGATCCCCTAAAATTTTTCCAGGTCATCAAATACGACCTAAGGAACCATAGTAACCGCCCCGCCATCATCGTTTCTCATTTTTTGCATTTTTCGGCCAAAAAACTAGAATTACGCCCGATTCCCATATTTTCGTGTGCTATACCCACGCCTTCCAAGTGTTCCGGGGAGCCGCGGACCCCGATCGCCTAAAATTTTTCCAGACTATCAAATACGACCTAAGGTACCATATTCACCGCCCCACCATGATCGTTCCAAATGCTTTGCATTTTTCGGCGAAAAAACTAGAACTCCGCGCGATTTGCATATTTTCGTGTGCTATAACTTACGCCTTCCGAGTGGTCCCGGGTGCCGTGGACCCCGATCGCCTAAAATTTTCTGGGCCATCAAATTCGACCTAAGGAACCATAGTCACCGCACCGCCATGATCGTTCCTCATTTATTGCATTTTTCAGCCAAAAAATAGAATTCCGCTCGATTACCATATATTTGTGTGCTATTTGCCCACGCCTTCCGAGTGGGCCGGGCCGCCGGAATCGGATCTCCTAAAACGTTTTTGTGCCATCAATTAGGACCTAAGGAACAATAGTCACAGCCTCGCCATGATCGTTCCTTATTTTTTGCATTTTTTGGCCAAAAAACTAGAATTCCGCCCGATTCCCATATTTTTGTGTGCTATCGCCCACGCCTTCCGAGTGGGTCGGGTCCCCCGGATCGCCTAAAAATTTTTCGGACTATAAAATACGACCTAAGGAATCATAGTCACCGCCCCGCCATGATCGTTCCTAGTCTTTTGCGTTTTTCAGCCAAAAAATTAGAATTCCGCGCGATTTCCATATTTTCGTGTGCTTTAGCCCACGCCTTCCAAGGGGTCCCGGGAACCCCGAACCCTGATCGCCTAAAAATTTTCCGGGCCATCAAATACGACCTAAGGAACCATAGTAACCACCCCGCCATGATCGTTCCTCATGTTTTGCATTTTTCGGCCAAACAACTAGAATTCCGCGCGATCCCATATTTTTGTGTGTTATAGCCCACGCCTTCCGAGTGGTCCCGGGTCTCCCGACCCCTATCGCCTAAAATTTTTTCGGACTATCAAATAAGACCTAAGGAACCATAGTCACCGCCCAGCCATGATCGTTTCTCATTTTTTGCATTTTTCGGCCAAAAAACTAGAATTACGCCCGATTCCCATATTTTCGTGTGCTATACCCACGCCTTCCAAGTGGTCCGGGGAGCCGCGGACCCCGATCGCCTAAAATTTTTCCGGACTATCAAATACGACCTAAGGTACCATAGTCACCGCCCCACCATGATCGTTCCAAATGCTTTGCATTTTTCGGCCAAAAAACTAGAACTCCGCGCGATTTGCATATTTTCGTGTGCCATAGCTTACGCCTTCCGAGTGGTCCCGGGAGCCGTGGACCCCGATCGCCTAAAATTTTCCGGGCCATCAAATACGACCTAAGGAACCATAGTCACCGCCCCCCATGATCGTTCCTCATTTATTGCGTTTTCGGCCAAAAAACTAGAATTCCCGCTCGATTACCATATTTTTGTATGCTATTGCCCACGCCTTCCGAGTGGGCCGGGCCGCCGGACTCGGATCGCCTAAAAAAATTTCGGGCCATCAATTAGGACCTAAGGAACCATAGTCACCGCCTCGCCATGATCGTTCCTCATTTTTTGCATTTTTTGGCCAAAAAACTAGAATTCCGCCCGATTCCCATATTTTTGTGCTATCGCCCACGGCTTCCGAGTGGGTCGGGCCCCCCGTAGCCGGATCGCCTAAAAATTTTCCGGACTATCAAATACGACCTAAGGAACAATAGTCACCGCCCCGCCATGATCGTTCCTAGTCTTTTGCGTTTTTCAGCCAAAAAACTAGAATTCCGCGCGATTTCCATATTTTTTTGTGCTTTAGACCACGCCTTCCAAGGGGTCCCGGGAACCCCGAACCCCGATCGCCTAAAACTTTTTCGGGCCATCACATACGACCGAAGGAACCATAGTAACAACCCCGCCATGATCGTTCCTCAATTTTTGCATTTTTCGGCCAAACAACTAGAATTCCGCGCGATTCCCATATTTTTGTGTGTTATAGCCCGCGCCTTCCTAGTGGTCCCGGGACCTCCGGGACCTCCGGACCCCTATCGCCTAATATTTTTCCGGACTATCAAATAAGGCCAAAGGAACCATAGTCACTGCCCAGCCATGATCATTCCTCATTTGTTGCGTTTTTTGGCCAAAAAACTAGAATTCCGCCCGATTACAATATTTTTGTGTGCTATTGCCCACCCTTCCAAGTGGTTCCGGGACCCCCGAACCCCGATCGCTTAAAATTTTTCCGGGCCATCAAATACGACCTAAGGAACCATAGTAACCGCCCCGCCATCATCGTTTCTCATTTTTTGCATTTTTCGGCGAAAAAACTAGAATTACGCCCGATTCCCATATTTTCGTGTGCTATACCCACGCCTTCCAAGTGTTCCGGGGAGCCGCAGACCCCAATCGCCTAAAATTTTCCGGACTATCAAATAAGACCTAAGGTACCATAGTCACCGCCCCATCATGATCGTTCCAAATGCTTTGCATTTTTTGGCCAAAAAACTAGAACTCCGTGCGATTTGCATATTTTCATGTGCTATAGCTTACGCCTTCTGAGTGGTCCCGGAAGCCGTGGACCCCGATCGCCTAAAATTTTCCGGGCCATCAAATACGACCTAAGGAACCATAGTCACCGCCCCGCCATGATCGTTCCTAGTCTTTTGCGTTTTTCAGCCAAAAAACTAGAATTCCGCGCGATTTCCATATTTTTGTGTGCTTTAGACCACGCCTTCCAAGGGGTCACGGGAACCCCGAACCCCGATCGCCTAAAACTTTTTCGGGCCATCACATACGACCGAAGGAACCATAGTAACAACCCCGCCATGATCGTTCCTCATTTTTTGCATTTTTCGGCCAAACATCTAGAATTCCGCGCGATTCCCATATTTTTGTGTGTTATAGCCCACGCCTTCCTAGTGGTCCCGGGACCTCCGGACCCCTATCGCCTAATATTTTTTCGGACTATCAAATAAGGCCAAAGGAACCATAGTCACCGCCCAGCCATGATCATTCCTCATTTGTTGCATTTTTTGGCCAAAAAACTAAAATTCCGCCCGATTACAATATTTTTGTGTGCTATTGCCCACCCTTCCAAGTGGTTCCGGGACCCCCGGACCCCGATCGCTTAAAATTTTTTCGGGCCATCAAATACGACCTAAGGAACCATAGTAACCGCCCTGCCATCATCGTTTCTCATTTTTTCCATTTTTCGGCGAAAAAACTAGAATTACGCCCGATTCCCATATTTTCGTGTGCTATACCCACGCCTTCCAAGTGTTCCGGGGAGCCGCGGACCCCGATCGCCTAAAATTTTCCGGACTATCAAATACGACCTAAGGTACCATAGTCACCGCCCCATCATGATCGTTCCAAATGCTTTGCATTTTTCGGCCAAAAAACTAGAACTCCGCGCGATTTGCATATTTTCATGTGCTATAGCTTACGCCTTCTGAGTGGTCCCGGGAGCCGTGGACCCCGATCGCCTGAAATTTTCCGGGCCATCAAATACGACCTAAGGAACCATAGTCACCGCCCCGCCATGATCGTTCCTCATTTATTGCGTTTTTCGTCCAAAAAACTAGAATTCCGCTAGATTACCATATTTTTTTGTGCTATTGCCCACACCTTCCGAGTGAGCCGGGCCATCGGACTCGGATCGCCTAAAAAATTTTCGGGCCATCAATTAGGACCTAAGGAACCATAGTCACCGCCTCGCCATGATCGTTCCTCATTTTTTGCATTTTTTGGCCAAAAACCTAGAATTCTGCCCGATTCCCATATTTTTGTGTGCTATCGCCCACGCCTTCCGAGTGGGTCGGGCCCCCCGGAGCCGGATCGCCTAAAAATTTTCCGGACTATAAAATACGACCTAAGGAACCATAGTCACCGCCCCGCCATGATCGTTCCTAGTCTTTTGCGTTTTTAAGCCAAAAAATTAGAATTCCGCGCGATTTCCATATTTTCATGTGCTTTAGCCCACGCCTTCCAAGGGGTCCTGGGAACCCCGAACCCCGATCGCCTAAAAATTTTCTGGGCCATCAAATACGACCTAAGGAACCATAGTAACCACCCCGCCATGATCGTTCCTCATGTTTTGCGTTTTTCGGCCAAACAACTAGAATTTCGCGCGATCCCATATTTTTGTGTGTTATAGCCCACGCCTTCCGAGTGGTCCCGGGTCTCCCGACCCCTATCGCCTAAAATTTTTTCGGACTATCAAATAAGACCTAAGGAACCATAGTCACCGCCCAGCCATGATCGTTTCTCATTTTTTGCATTTTCGACCAAAAAACTAGAATTACGCCCGATTCCCATATTTTCGTGTGCTATACCCACGCCTTCCAAGTGGTCCGGGGAGCGGCGGACCCCGATCGCCTAAAATTTTTCCGGACTATCAAATACGACCTAAGGTACCATAGTCACCACCCCACCATGATCGTTCCAAATGCTTTGCATTTTTCTGCCAAAAAACTAGAACTCCGCGCGATTTGCATATTTTCGTGTGCTATAGCTTACGCCTTCCGAGTTGTCCCGGGAGCCGTGGACCCCGATCGCCTAAATTTTTTTGGGCCATCAAATATGACCTAAGGAACCATAGTCACCGCCCCACCATGATCGTTCCTCATTTATTGCGTTTTTCGGCCAAAAATCTAGAATTCCGTTCGATTACCATATTTTTGTGTGCTATTGCCCACGCCTTCCGAGTGGGACGGGCCGCCGGACTCGGATCGCCTAAAAAATTTTCGGGCCATCAATTAGGACCTAAGGAACCATAGTCACTGCCTCGCCATGATAGTTCCTCATTTTTTGCATTTTTTGGCCAAAAAACTAGAATTTCGCCCGATTCCCATATTTTTGTTTGCTATCGCCCACGCCTTCCGAGTGGGTCGGGCCCCCCTGAGCCGGATCGCCTAAAAATTTTCCGGACTATCAAATACGACCTAAGGAACCATAGTCACCTCCCCGCCATCATCGTTTCTCAGTTTTTGCATTTTTCGGCCAAAAAACTAGAATTACGCCCGATTCCCATATTTTCGTGTGCTATACCCACGCCTTCCAAGTGTTCCGGGGAGCCGCGGACCCCGATCGCCTAAAATTTTCCAGACCATCAAATACGACCTAAGGTACCATAGTCACCGCCCCATCATGATCGTTCCAAATGCTTTGCATTTTTCGGCCAAAAAACTAGAACTCCGCGCGATTTGCATATTTTCATGTGCTATAGCTTACGCCTTCTGAGTGGTCCCGGGAGCCGTGGACCCCGATCGCCTAAAATTCTCCGGGCCATCAAATACGACCTAAGGAACCATAGTCACCGCCCCGCCATGATCGTTCCTCATTTATTGCGTTTTTCGTCCAAAAAACTAGAATTCCGCTAGATTACCATATTTTTGTGTGCTATTGCCCACACCTTCCGAGTGGGCCGGGCCGTCGAACTCGGATCGCCTAAAAAATTTTCGGGCCATCAATTAGGACCTAAGGAACCATAGTCACCGCCTCGCCATGATAGTTCCTCATTTTTTGCATTTTTTGGCCAAAAAACTAGAATTTCGCCCGATTCCCATATTTTTGTGTGCTATCGCCCACGCCTTCCGAGTGGGTCGGGCCCCCTGAGCCGGATCGCCTAAAAATTTTCCGGACTATCAAATACGACCTAAGGAACCATAGTCACCTCCCCGCCATCATCGTTTCTCATTTTTTGCGTTTTTCGGCCAAAAAACTAGAATTACGCCCGATTCCCATATTTTCGTGTGCTATACCCACGCCTTCCAAGTGTTCCGGGGAGCCGCGGACCCCGATCGCCTAAAATTTTCCGGACTATCAAATACAACCTAAGGTACCATAGTCACCGCCCCATCATGATCGTTCCAAATGCTTTGCATTTTTCGGCCAAAAAACTAGAACTCCGCCCGATTTGCATATTTTCATGTGCTATAGCTTACGCCTTCTGAGTGGTCCCGGGAGCCGTGGACCTCGATCGCCTAAAATTTTCCGGGCCATCAAATACGACCTAAGGAACCATAGTCACCGCCCCGCCATGATCGTTCCTCATTTATTGCGTTTTTCGTCCAAAAAACTAGAATTCCGCTAGATTACCATATTTTTGTGTGCTATTGCCCACACCTTCCGAGTGGGCCGGGCCGTCGGACTCGGATCGCCTAAAAAAATTTTGGGCCATCAATTAGGACCTAAGGAACCATAGTCACCGCCTCGCCATGATCGTTCCTCATGTTTTGCATTTTTTGGCCAAAAACCTAGAATTCCGCCCGATTCCCATATTTTTGTGTGCTATCGCCCACGCCTTCCGAGTGGGTCGGGCCCCGCGGAGCCGGATCGCCTAAAAATTTTTCGGACTATAAAATACGACCTAAGGAACCATAATCACCGCCCCGCCATGATCGTTCCTAGTCTTTTGCGTTTTTCAGCCAAAAAATTAGAATTCCGCGCGATTTCCATATTTTCGTGTGCTTTAGCCCACGCCTTCCAAGGGGTCCCGGGAACCCCGAACCCTGATCGCCTAAAAATTTTCTGGGCCATCAAATACGACCTAAGGAACCATAGTAACCACCCCGCCATGATCATTCCTCATGTTTTGCGTTTTTCGGCCAAACAACTAGAATTCCGCGCGATCCCATATTTTTGTGTGTTATAGCCCACGCCTTCCGAGTGGTCCCGGGTCTCCCGACCCCTATCGCCTAAAATTTTTTCGGACTATCAAATAAGACGTAAGGAACCATAGTCACCGCCCAGCCATGATCGTTTCTCATTTTTTGCATTTTTCGGCCAAAAAACTAGAATTACGCCCGATTCCCATATTTTCGTGTGCTATACCCACGCCTTCCAAGTGGTCCGGGGAGCCGCGGACCCCGATCGCCTAAAATTTTTCCGGACTATCAAATACGACCTAAGGTACCATAGTCACTGGCCCCACCATGATCGTTCCAAATGCTTTGCATTTTTCTGCCAAAAAACTAGAACTCCGCGCGATTTGCATATTTTCGTGTGCTATAGCTTACGCCTTCCGAGTGGTCCCGGGAGCCGTGGACCCCGATCGCCTAAATTTTTTTGGGCCATCAAATATGACCTAAGGAACCATAGTCACCGCCCCACCATGATCGTTCCTCATTTATTGCGTTTTTCGGCCAAAAATCTAGAATTCCGTTCGATTACCATATTTTTGTGTGCTATTGCCCACGCCTTCCGAGTGGGCCGGGCCGCCGGACTCAGATCGCCTAAAAAATTTTCGGGCCATCAATTAGGACCTAAGGAACCATAGTCACCGCCTCGCCATGATAGTTCCTCATTTTTTGCATTTTTTGGCCAAAAAACTAGAATTTCGCCCGATTCCTATATTTTTGTGTGCTATCGCCCACGCCTTCCGAGTGGGTCGGGCCCCCTGACCCGGATCGCCTAAAAATTTTCCGGACTATCAAATACGACCTAAGGAACCATAGTCACCTTCTCGCCATGATCGTTCCTCGTCTTTTGCGTTTTTCCGCCAAAAAACTAGAATTCTGCGCGATTTCCATATTTTCGTGTGCTTTAGCCCACGCCTTCCAAGGGGTCCCGGGAACCCCGAACCCCGAACCCCGATCGCCTAAAAATTTTCCGGGTCATCAAATACGACCTATGGAACCATAGTAACCACCCCACCATGATCGTTCCTCATTTTTTGCGTTTTTCGGCCAAACAACTAGAATTCCGCGCGATTCCCATATTTTTGTGTGTTATAGCCCACGCTTTCCGAGTGGTCCCGGGACCTCCTGACCCCTATCGCCTAAAAATTTTCCGGACTATAAAATATGACCTAAGGAACCATAGTCACCGCCCCGCCATGATCGTTCCTAGTCTTTTGCGTTTTTCAGCCAAAAAACTAGAATTCCGCGCGATTTCCATATTTTCGTGTGCTTTGGCCCACGCCTTCCAAGGGGTCCCGGGAACCCCGAACCCCGATCGCCTAAAAATTTTCCGGGCCATCAAATACAACCTAAGGAACCATAGTAACCACCCCACCATGATCGTTCCTTATTTTTTGCGTTTTTCGGCCAAACAACTAGAATTACGCGTGATTCCCATATTTTTGTGTGTTATAGCCCACACCTTCCGAGTGGTCCCGGGACCTCCGGACCCCTATCGCCTAAATTTTTTCCGGACTATCAAATACGACCTAAGGAACCATAGTATCCACCCCGCCATGATCGTTCCTCATTTTTTGCGTTTTTCGGCCAAACAACTACAATTCCGCGCGATCCCATAATTTTGTGTGTTATAGCCCACGCCTTCCGAGTGGTCCCGGGTCTCCGACCCCTATCGCCTAAAATTTTTCTTGACAATCAAATAAGACCTAAGGAACCATAGTCACCGCCCAGCCATGATCGTTCCTAGTTTTTTCCGTGTTTCGGCCAAAAAACTAGAATTCCGCGCGATTCCCATATTTTCGTGTCCTATAGCCCACGCCTTCCAAGTGAACCCGGGAATTCCGGACCCCTATCGCCTAAAATTTTTCCGGACTATAAAATAAGACCTAAGGAACCATAGTCAACGCCCAGCCATGATCATTCCTCATTTGTTGCGTTTTTCGGCCAAAAAACTAGAATTTCGCCCGATTA